>NW_018745212.1:0-63104 GCF_001683475.1 Chenopodium quinoa
AAACATATGATTATGAAGATACAAAGCACGGTGCACATGCAAAATGACGCAAATAACTAACAAAGAAGAAAATAAACTACAAAATGCAAAGCAATTAAGAGATTTTGATAATATGCGCGCCATTATGTCTAATAACGAGCAAAAACCGTTGAAAAATGATCAAACGGATCAAAATCTGGATACCGGTTATTTTAGTGACCAGTATGCGCGTGCAACTTAGTAGGTCGCACTGGCCAGGAACGCGCATCATTCTGAGTTGCGATGGTCTATCACGCGCAACTTATTCAGTTGCGCGCGACATTTAAATCCGCAAAAAGAAATCGCTGAGCGCGATTTTTAATTCGCACTCTCTCTTCTTCCTTCACCATTTTCGACCCTTTCTCTCTCAAGAAAGCTCGATTTTTTGCGATTTTTGAAGCCAAAAGAAAGTATATCTCGTCCCTTATTCTTATTTTCCATAATCCAATGTAAATTTTATACTAAATTTCGTTCGTTTATAGTTGAATTTGGGTAATTTTGAATCGTTTAAACCCAAATTTTGAATTTTGGGGTTTTTTATTCGGTCCATCATTCTTAAATTTTTGTTTCATGTTTTTATGCCATGTTTATGGATTGTTTTGCAACAAATTTCATGAAAAATGGTTAAGTATTGAACCTTGTATGAACATTTCTTTGTTTAAGTTCATTCTTGCTCTTTTTCTTCAAGTTTTGCTTGAATCTGTTGCTTTTTCTTGCTCATTTTGGTTGCATTTGCTGATTATTCAGGTGATTATAGTATTGGAACTAGTATTTCTTTCGTAATTCACATTTTTCAAAAATTTGATATTTGGAAAAATGGCGCGAAGCACACTCTTAGCTCGTTTTTTGCTATGTTTACCTCAAAATTGTTTGGTAGACGATAATCATGTTTGTATTACTGTTATTCGTCTACGAGTAGTTGACTCTTTGAGATTTTTGAAATACGATCCCTTGAATGCTTAGTTGAAACTAGTATAGGATGGCTTTTGCGGGTGTTAGAAGCCCCCATTTACTGAGTTAAACTGCAGGTATCGTAGCCCCCAAGTATGGGTGGCATTCGATTTTTGTGTTTTTTCCCTATCGGCAGTTGTTATGCCGCCGAAGTGGGTATAAAACACATATATTAGCTTAGTTTTAGAAAGAAAATAAACTAATAAAGAAACCTTATCCAATCATAGCATGGACTCACCTTCATTCATCGATGCTGAGGAGATTCGCCCTCGAAAGAGGGTGACCCGTCCTCGTTAGGAGGTTCGAGAGCGACGCGTTGCAGCCGATCGACGTTGCAAGGAGGATGTGGTTTGATAGGCTTCTCCCAACTGGGACCCTAGGGTCTTTAAGTGGGACCCAGCCTATCATGTTTCGATTAGAGGGTGGCATGGCGTCTTGAGTTCTTTGCGCCTTTGTTTTTTTTTTTCATATACATTTGTTTGCTAATTGTCCTTGTATTTTGGTACAAGTTCCGCGAAAGACCCTCAATGGCATGGTGAGGACTTTGCCCGCTTTCCGAGCTGCTTATCAGAAAGCCCTCATCACTTTGTCATGCCGTGATCATCGGATGGTCGAGGTAAGTTTATTATACTTATTTTTATTTAACGAAGTTATCACACATTTTATGTATTAATCTTCGTTTGGATTTCGCAGGTTGTGCAACAGCCGTCAGGGAGTCGTCGAGCATCCTGACCTCCTTTGTACACATTTATTTTTATTAGAAAATAGATGTACATTTTTATTATTTTTTGTACATATGACACATTTTTGTATATATATGTCATTATTATTTTCTTTTGTTTCCATGCGTAAATTTTTTTATATAAAAAATTTAAAAAAATTTCCGAGGAAAGGAAGGGTTCCCGACTTACCCCCTCGAAAATAACAAAAAGAGACATACAAAAATAGAAAGCCAAGAGGAAAGAGAAAGGGAAAGAAGAGAATAAAAATAAAAATAAAAATAAAATTTAAAAAGGAAAATAACAGAGAAACAAATAATAAAGAGAAAAAAGAGACACAAGAGTTAGCAAAAGGCAAGCGTATAATTAGTCTTAAGATTTCGTCAAGATTTCGTCATTATGTAGTCCAAAATACAGAAATAAATCTAATTTTCATGTCGCAACAGACCAGACGCGCGCTACTGGATGAGTTGCGCGCGGCTGGCGCGCACATGTTAATTGGTTGCACACGAATGGCGCGCGCAACACATGAGTTGCGCATGCCACCTGCTGGTGAACTTTCCTTTGAGCGAAAATTTCTGAAATTTTTCCCTTCTTGGGTCTATTTAAAACGTAGTTTTTGTGTAGGCTTTTGATCATCTCGAATTCATTCGCTTAGTGATATTATAAGAAACTAAAAAGAATTAATCTCTCTAAATTATCTCTTCCTTTTTTTTTTTTGAATTGAACAATGGCGAAAACCATTGAACAACGTTTGAAGCAATAGGTCACTTCGCTCACAAGCGAGGACAAACTAACTTTAAAATTTTACCACCTAGACCCTCTATTGAATTACATGTAACTCGTGATTAATTTTGATTTTCTTCATGCCGCCGTCAATCATTGGGACTCCAACCACTATGTTTTCTTGTTTAAAGGGATGAAATTATCCCACTACCTTGTGAGTTTTGAGGCCTTGCTAGGCTTCCCTGCAAATACTATCCTGTGACCCATGCGCCTACCTTGTCCGATCCCAAACCTATATTCCAAAGATTTTTTGGTTTGTTTGACAATGATATGGACTATCATTGGAATTGAAGAAGGCGTGAATTTGATCCAATTTATTGAACCACTTCGTCCCCCCCCCCCCCCGTGACAACATGACTGAACAATGCTCTAAAATACGTGCTTTATGTTATTATCTTGTTGTTAATTGTTTACATAGGACAAGTAAAGAGTATGGAGATTATTCCATGTTGTCCATAGTAGAGCAAATAGAGGGATGTCATTCACCCACTCCGTTGGCTTTGGCGGAAACTGTTCTATGCTTGAATCGCCTTAGAGGAGACCCTAACGAAAACGATTTCACGGGAAGTCCACTCCAATTACACGTACGTTTTTTTTTTGTCGTATAGCAGCGCAAGCTCTGAAGTTGCCCTGGCTTGACCAGCGCAATCTTTTTGAGATGCCCGCGGATGGCGTGCGCAACAGATTTTGATGCGCACGCCACCTGCATGTGTAAAATCGCAATTAATTTTTCTCTTTTTTTTTCCAGTTTTGGCTCTTAGAGCGTCTATGAATCGTTGATCAGCCACAAAACCTTGAGGCTAATGGAGTAAGGAAATTCCCTTTGACGTCAAATTCTCTACAAGCACAAGAATGAAGAAGAATGGACGTCGTTTTTCTGTCATGGGGTTCCTAACATACGCTTTGTGATTCCTTGGTGGAATATAAGTAGTATGGTTGGAAATAGTTTTAATTGCCCTTATAATAGGCTTCTAGGCCTATCTAGTACTACCTTTATCTTTCCCTGCAGGGTGATGAGACGGTACGGGATGAAACAAATTATTCCCCAACAAGATTGTGATTCTTCTAAAGATGTTATCTTTAAACCCGAACAGTTTGTTCGTTGGATGGAATATTGGTCAAGTCTCCCGAGATGGGTAGTACAAAATCCTACTGCGAGTATTGTATTATATTCCTTTTACAAGGCTTGGATGAATACGGCGGATAAGGGCGAATTGAACAAGGTTTGATCACAACATTAAGCCGCCACGGCTCGCAATCCACCTAAACCTTTGATGCATTCGGCCACCACTACTCCTCCTAGTGGTCAAAACAATGGAGTGAGAAAAAAATTGGACTTCTCCTAAACATGTGCAAGAGGTGAAAATTAAAAGAACCTTCACCAAATACTCGCAAGAAGGCTCCAATTGTTAAAGGAAAAGGAAAAAAAGGATGCAAAGTCCCCAATCTCTAAATTAAAGAACAATGTTTGGGTGAAAAAGAAGAATGAAGGGGAAAGCTCTAAGGTATCAAAAAATACTGCGATGGAAACTACTCCTCCATCATCCGTGACAATCGAGGACATAATAACACCTTAGAGTGTTACACAATCTTGTCATTAGTTTAATTTGAATAAAGTATTAATCACTAATATGTTTTTTTATTTTATTTATCATCTAGTTCAATAATGTCTCTTATTTTGAATTTTGAATGAAATAAAATGAGCTTTATATTTTTTTATTTTAATATGATTGAATCATAAAGATTGCCCACGTATTCATATTACAAAATCAAGTCTTTGCGTATGTAAGGAGGGTGTTCCCATCGTAAGGGGTCCTCTCCTTAAATGCCCATGGCCCTTTAAAATCCTAGGACTTTACACTTGTTAGGGTGTAGTAGGATTTGAAATACTGATTTTTTTGGGACCTTGAATTAGAATTGATTCTATCATTACGCTTTTTTGTAAGAAACAAGTAGGAGTCGCCAATGAGTTTTAGGAAAACTCATTAACCTCGTTCAGGCCTTTCTTCCATGTGGAATTCGTGGAATAATTAGCACAAATCATAAGTTTACCCATGGCTAAATTAATCTGTAAAACCAGAAATGAGTTCGGGAGCGAGGGTACTAAAATAATTTTCACTTTAGATGGGAATCGTTATCGTAGCCCTAGTGCGGCCTCTACTAGCTCTTCCCTTTTTACAATTTCAATCACCAAACAATATATGCAACGCGATACCTAAAACTATGTTTGTTGATTTTATTTACACATACCAATTCACGTAGGAATTACATCGTAATGTCGTTATTCTTTATTTAATCAAATTCGTGAAAAGGACAAGAAAATAAACAATATTCGCCTTGGGTTGAGTGATCAACCAACAATTATTTACTTCCATTCTAATATTTATTTAACGCAAGACACTATGTGGAATTGATTAATTAATTATTTTAAAGGTAATCAAACAACACTAATTACATAATTAAGGGTCTTTTAAACAAGAAAATAACTGTGATTTTTACTAAGTGCTCGGGAATTTGCCACTTCTCTTTGCTATATCATCGTTTAGAACACTTATGGACTCCTTCTTGTTGGGAACCTCCACCGTAGTAAAAAAAAATATCAAAGGGGTGAGTGTTTTTGGACAAGAGGGGCTAGTTGCACAAGTTCACAAGTATTCTGCCAGAGTTTTTAGGTTATTTTCTATGTGTTTAAGCCTTGGTTTAAGCTCTTATTTATAGGGAATGATTAGGTTTAGGTTTACGAGCATTCTGCCGCAGCAGGTGTCGCGTGCAGCAGGATGAGTTTCGCGCGGCACCCCAGCGCAAGTGATTAGGTTGCGTTGCCACAGGCAACGCAACTAATTGTCTTGCGCGCGGCTTTTGATGAGTGTCATTTATGGCACTCAAAGGGTAGTGTTTTAGGATATTTTCATTATGCTTTTCATGCTTTTCTTTTACCATTTTAATCATTTCTCTTCTAGTTTCTTTATTTCTTCTTCTCTTGTGTTTTCCTTTCCTTCATGTGCATTTTCTTCGTGTTTTTCTTTTATATTGCTCTTTTTCTCTTCTATTTTCTCTCCTTGGTTTCTCTTGTAGGTGCCTAAAGACTTAGCTTTTCAAAGGATTTAAGAGGAACAAAAAGAGCCAAGCAAAGGGGTTTCAATTCTCATGGAGAGGGATTGGAGAGGGCACGGAGAGGGCTCTCCTCTTTATCTCAGAGCGCGGGCGCGGGATCCATGGGCCGCGGGTGCGGGTTTTGATGCAAATTTTGGGGAATTTTGGCAGGAACTCTCCGCGTCCTAACCACGGTCTACCCGCGGGCGCGGAGATTTTGGCGAGGGCGCTCCGGATCAGAGAGACCGCAAACCCCCTGTTTCTCTTGGAACAAGGCATTTTGCCGCGCAATCTGCTGCGATAGCGGGCTATAGTACCCGCGGGCGCAGGTATTGCCCAGACTACCCGTGGAGGTAGTTATGGGTTTTCGAACCGATTTCTCCGCGCCCGCGGAGTATTCGAGGAGAGGGCGCGGCTGATCAGCTACTGTTCTTTGCCTATATATACTCTTATAAATCCTTTTAAAGGCCAACTTTTAGATAATATTTCATTTGCTTAGCTTTTAGAGAGAGAATTTAGAGAGAAGTTAGAGAGAAAGCAGAGATTGTAATCTTTGGATTTGAATTGTAATTCAACATTGTTTCTTCAATCAAATTTTTGTTTATTCTTCAATATCAATCAAATTTTAGTAAGTGTAGACACCTACTGTTGGCCTCTTATCCCAAAAGGAAGTGCGATGATGTTACAAAAATCTGTTCTTCATGTTTGATCAAAGTTGAAACGTTTATGGACTATGAAAAGAATTATGCAGTAAGTAAAAACCCATATTTGAGACCAATTATTTTAGAGCCTTTTTCAATTACTAATTAGGCCTAAAACATGTTCATAAATGTTTAAACTTGATTAATAACTGTAGGGAATAATTTCAAGTCTTTAAATCCCACTAGCTTGAACCCTACTGTGATCATACACTAAAGTACGGTGGCGTCCAAAAGGTAAGAAGATAGAGCAAAAGAGTCACCAACAAGTTTTAGGAACTTGTAAACCGTCCATAGGATGAAGGTTACACCCCTTAACGATCCAAGAGATCGTCAACTCCATAAGGTGTTGAACCAAATAAGGGTTCGGAGATGAAGGTATAAATCCAACCTAAAAGAGATTGAACCTACCCTAATAATAGGCCTCTACTTTATTCAGATCATATTCATGTGCGCTTTCTGATTAACATGCAATCAATAGATTTACCCTAAACTTGTTTAATCAATGTTGGTTGAATTTAATGCACAAATAAATCTATTATTGGTGATCACTTGAATTATAATCATATTAACCCTAACAAGATTATTAATTATCTTATAAAGCGTGATTACATGTACCAATTCCCTTAAACATGCAATAAAGGTGTGATCAAGCAATAACAATAAAATAATCAAGCAACATAATAATCAATAATAATAAAATCATAACAATAATAATCATAAATAAAATAATCATCATCAAAATAATAATAATAATATTCATAATCATCATAAATTATAACAATCATAATCATAATCATGTTAATATTAAAGCATAATAATAATAGCAAGATCCTAGGCATGATACTAACAAGATTAATAACAAACCCTAGCATGTTACTAAGCAATAAAAATCAGATCTTTAAACCTAACATGATACTAACAATCATAAATATTAGGAAGAACATATGAAGCATCATAAAAATAATATTTAATATTAAATTACCCTAGACATGATACTAGGAATATCATAATAACAATATAAACATGATCTCTACATCATAACATCAATAACACAATTAAAGTATTTACTTTGATGCCTCGTACCTCTTTCTAATAACAAAATACACACGTTAGTAACTTCAAGGAAAATAATAATCAACAATCAAATTAAATAATTAAAAGAGAGATTTGGGACCAAACCCTCAGAAATTAAACCTTTCACGTCTAGGGCGAAGGCAACTTCGAATATAGCTAGGTGTATCTAAGTCTTGCGAATGCGGAATTTTGTATTTGAGAAAAGGCTAGTTTAGAAAAAGAGAGAGAGAGAGAATAATTAAGAAAATATTGATGAGAGTTGGTGAGAATTGGTGAATGTAAATGAATGAGGAGAATTGATGATTGAAAACGGAGTTTTTAATACGATGTTTATAGAGAAAGTCAACCAAAAAGATAAATTAAACAAAACAGAATCAGACGCACAAGCTAATTTCCAACGCGTTTTCGAAATCCGATAAATTTGCCATACTGGAGGATAAAATCATATAATTTCCTCGAAAATGCTATTTGATTTTGATTAAAACTCTGAAAAGTCAAAAGTCAATTTATCAATGCTGATTGAATTAGGAATGGAAAGAACCTGCTAGAAGATTCTAGAAGATTAAAACCATTCCTAATTACATTAGGAATGATAAACCATATTAGGCCCTCCTCTAGTTTATTGGGCCGTATATAAAGCTTAAACCGGGCCCAGTTTGGTAAATTGGCCATAACTTCCTCAATATTCATCGGAATTGGGCTTATAATATATCGTTGGAAAGGTCTTTGCAAGCCCCATCTAACTACATTACTATTGGACCCATATGATGTACCAACCAAACTGGATTGGATGTTTTCTTAAAATAAGTTTTCAAAAACAAAGAGAAGAGAAAAGAATTAAAACTATCTGCAACACTAGACTTTCCACACTTTCAGTTCATTCGATTATGATTCGACGTGAAAGGTACTCATCACTGGGTTTGTTTTTGGGGAGACACAAATGGGTGTCTACAGAAGCCCCCACTTTGACTGAGTTTGGAGAAACGCAAGTTTCGAAAACAAAAGTCAAAGTATCGATAGGGACGGAGAATGATTCAGAACGTTCTGCGATCCTAAATCATTCTTCTAACGCCGATACCTACAAAACTAGCGTTAGTTAAACAGATAAAAGAGTTAAGAAACGCGTATCTTGCACCGTCGAGCACACGTCTCTTAAAGTAACCGATTGTTTTGATGACCTCCTGCAAGCTAGAGAATGTCATCCCGCTTGAAAACTGCTACGCCTGTAACTACTTCCAAATTTGGAAGATTGCTTCGCCTGAAACGATCCTCCTCCGCATTGATAATATTCCACATCCAAGGGAATACTACCGAAGATTGCTTCTTTTGAAACAATCCCATCCGCATTGATAATACTCCACATCCAAGGGAATACTACCGAAGATTGCTTCTCTTGAAACAATCCGCATCCGCATTGATAATACTCCACATCCAAGGGAATACTATCAAAGATTTCTTCTTTTGAAACAATCCTCAGTTGTTTGTGACAACTCTCCACAATCTAGGGAACACCATCTTGCTGTTTGTTTTTGACGATCTTCCGCAATCTAGGGAACGCCGTTGATCAATGTTGCTACATCTCGAGCCTTTTCTTGAATCATAGTGACATCCTTTCCAATCATAGCAAAAAGTCGTCGAAGACTGCCTCATCATGAACCGCCCTTCTCATATCTTGGTGACAACCTCCACAATCTTAGCGAATGCCGTCGAAGACCGCCCATCTCGTGCTATCTTCTCAAATCTTGGGTGACAACCTCCACAATCTTAGCGAATGCCGTCGAAGACCGCCCATCTCGTGCTATCTTCTATCAAATCTTAGTGACAACCTCCACAATCTTAGAACATGCCGTCGAAGACCGCCCATCTCGTGCTATCTTCTCAAATCTTTGGTGACAACTTCCACAATCTTAGCGAACGCTGTCGAAGACCGCCCATCTCGTGCTATCTTCTCAAATCTTTAGTGACAACTTCCACAATCTTAGCGAACGCTGTCGAAGACCGCCCATCTCGTGCTATCTTCTTAAATCTTGGGTGACAACCTCCACAATCTTAGCGAATGCCGTCGAAGACCGCCCATCTCGTGCTATCTTCTCAAATCTTTGGTGACAACTTCCACAATCTTAGCGAATGCTGTCGAAAATAACTTTACTTGAAGTCATCCTCACTTGTTGCGATAATATTCCGAAGAAAATTACCGAAGACCAACACTTGTCGATCTTTAAAGCTCGCTCGAACTTTGCTTCCGCTATGCCTGTACGTCAGCGCTTTCGCTATTTTGAATCTATACGTCAGTGCCTTTTCTTCTTTTGAGCCAATGCTTAGGCGCTTTAAGCTAAGTGAGACGATCTTTCATTAGGTCGATCACTTATTTGCTGTCGTAATCAAACCGACTACTTAATCATGTCAAAGTGCTTATAGGGGCTAACTGGCGTACCAAGGAACCCGAAATTGCTGTATGAGGTCAAAATCACCTTTCTAAGAGGCTTCGAGCTCTGTCGCTGCTGAGATATCTCTGGCGCCAAGAATTGGAGTAGGGTCCTCTCTTTTCAATTATCTTAGGGTTGACCTAAGGTTTAGCGTTGCTTGACTCATTGACTTGACATGACTCAAAGTATAAACTTGACTCGATATGATTGACTCGAGGTTGACTCGACTAGAAGTGAAAAGACACGTGTGACTCATGACCCGTGTGTGCTTTGTAATGTGATCGTGCGACTCGAAAATGCAAAAGGCAAAAAAATTTCGTCATTTTTGTGGAGGGTACCGACTTTCTCCGAAAATGAAAGACGCGAAAAAAGAATCAAAGTTTTGGAATGCATGTTGAATAAGCTTAGTCAAATGTCATTTGATACTATCTCTCAAAGTGCAAGGATTAACCCATCCTAGGCTATCTCAACTGTTGACTCAATGACGAAAGCATTTGTGTAACTTAGGCACGGAGGCTAAGCACTTCATACTTTGTGATGCAATGATGATTATGATTGATGAGTGATGTTAATATGACAAGGCATGCTTCAACGCTATGTTAAGATTTCATGACAAAGGGTTCCTAAGGGAAATATATTTGGTCATGTATCTGTGCAGTGTGTGAAAGTGATACTAAAGCTAGGCCACAAGAGCTATGTGTGTGAAAAAATATATTATTAGTAGAAGAGTCAAATAATGGTGACTCTTAGGCTAGGTAAGCTAATGATGTAAGGATCAAGCCCCCAAGTCTAGCTCTAAGTAAATAGGGATGAGCGTAGGAAATCCCTTGATATGATCATGGTTCAAGTGTGTGAATGTGAATATGAATGCATTTTTATTACGGCCGCACCTCAATGTGAGGTTGCCTACGTATCCGTTAGGAATCAGGCCGAACGTAGCTCTAGCCGAACCTCGCCCAAGTGTGTATACCTCAAAAAGTTTTTGTAAGGTTTGTAACGTGGTTAGGCTAAAGGTTTGAAGAAGAAGGGGATAAAGGCTCAAGACCCTAGATAAGCCCCCAAGGTGTGCAGCCTTGCTTTTGAATCTTTGTATTTTTATGCTTGAATTTCTATTCTTTTTTAGCTCTTTTTTTTTCTTTAGCATTTATTTTAATAAGTGTGGGCAATCTCGATCATGCGGTCTATCACTCACTTGGCATTCATGTTTCTCAGGCACGGTACCGAACACTCGATAAGAGACGCAATCTAAGACGTGTTTATATCAAAGACATTGGAACACTTTCCCTTTTGTACACTTTTATTTATTTATTTTTTTGCTTATTTTTGCTATTTTAATTTTTTTTGAAGTCACTCAAGCTTTTGTTCTTTGAGAAATTTCATAAGTTCCACACCATCCCATCCCAAGGTTAGGTAGATGTAGGTTGAAAAAAGAAGGGTCTATCATTAGACGAGGCTCAAAGTGGTTTATGAAGAAAAGATGTATATTTGAAGGGTGAAATGAGATATGATGTGGCTACAAGGGGTGCCTCAAGTCATTGGTATACCTTGTGCTTAATTCGACATGGATTTTTTTTTTAATGCAATGCAATGTGATGATCATATATAAGGAAATAAATGCTCATTTTATTAAAAAAAGAAAATATATAATTATCCTACAAAATAAATCTAAAGGAAGAGAAAGGTGCCTATGCTAGACTTATTGGGGAAGGGAAAAATGAAAAAGAAATAGAAAAGGAGGTCATGAAATCTTGTCGTTGAAGCTCGCCTCTTGCCTTATGTTGTTTCCTTTATCATCAGTCGCTCTTCTTGTTAACTGGAGGCATAGGAAGCTTGTTGTTATCAATCAAATGTTGGATAGCCTCCTTTAGCTTCTAATAGCTCTCAGTAGTATGACCCCTACCTTGATGGTACTTGCAGTGTTCGTCTGGGTTCCAACTAGGCAATCTCTTTTCAGGTGCGGGATCTTGAATAGGTCCAATGGGAGTAATGAGTCCTTTGGCATGGAGTCGATCGAAGGCAGTATCGTAGCTCATCCCAATGGGGGTGAAGTCTTTCCTTAGCTGCTTCTTAGATCCTTGGTTATCTATGGCTAAAACTTCACTGAGATCAAAGGTACTAACATTGTTACTAGAGTGGGCGTTTTCGGAAGAAGAAGGATTGTCGCTCTTCTTTCCTTTCCAGGCACCGTGATTACTATTGTTAGTAGCTTTTTGCTTTGCGAGGACGTCTTCGATTTCAATTCCGATGTCATAAAAGGCCTTGAAAGTATTCAAGTTGTGTTGATATTTTAAGTGACTTGAATACTTTTCTTGGAGATTCTTGATAAACATCCTCACAGATTCCTTTTCGGTGGGGACTTCAATCATCTTGGCGGAAGTTTCCCTCCATTTATTAAAGAAAGAAGTAAATCCTTCATTCTCTTTTTGTCTTAGCATCTCAAGTTGTCTATGGTCGGTTTCTGTAGACACCCATTTGTGTCTCCCAAAAACCAAACCCGATGATGAGTACATTTCACGTCGAATCATAATCGAATGAAGCGAAAGTGTGGAAAGTCTAATTTTGCGGAAAGTTTTAATTATTTTCTCTTCTCTATGTTTTTGAAAACTTATTTTAAGAAAACAGCCAATCCAGTTTGGTTAGTCCATGATATGGGTCCAATAGTAGTGTAGTTGGATGGGGCTTGCAAAAACCTTTTCAACAATATATTATAAGCCCGATTCCGATGAATATTGAGGAAGTTATGGCCAATTTACTAAATTGGGCTCGGTTTGAGCTTTATGTACAGCCCAATGATCTTGGGGAGGGCCTAATATGATTTATCATTCCTAATGCAATTAGGAATGGTTTTAGTCTTCTAGATTCTTCTAGAAGCTTCTTTTCATTCCTAATCTAATTAGCATTGATAAATTGACTATTTTTTACTTTTCAGAGTTTTAATAAAATCAAATAGCATTTTTGAGGAAATTATATGATTTTATCCTCCAGTACGGCAAATTTATCTGATTTTCGAAAACGCGTTAATATCAGGCTTGGCGCCTAACCCCAGGCCTTGGCGCCTGGAACCAGGCCTGGCGCTAGTGTTGGTGCCTGGCTCTAGCTAGCTAGGGTTGGCGCCAACTCTGTTTTCTGTGCGACAGACTATTTTGTTTAATTTATCTTTTTGGCTGATTTTCTCTATAAATATCGTATTAAAAACTCCGTTTTATTCATTCATTCATCACCTATTCTCACCAATTCTCACGAATTCTCATCTACAATCAGTTTTCATTCATCAATTCTTTCTTTCTTTCTTTTTCTAAACTTTTTTTTCACATACAAAATTCCGCATTCACAATATCTAGAAACACCTAGCCATATTCGAAGTTGCCTTCGCCCTAGACGTGAAAGGTTTAATCTCTGAGGGTTTGGTCCCAAATCTCTATTTCAATTATTTAATTTAATTTGTTTAATTATTATTTTCCTTGAAATTACTAACGTGTGTATTTTGTTATTAAAAAGAGGTACGAGGCATCAAAGTAAGTACTTTAATGGTTTTAATTGATTTATGATGTAGAAATCATGTTTACATTGTTATTATGATATTCCTAGTATCATGTCTAGGGTAACTTTAATATTAAATATGATTGTTATGATGCTTCCTATGTTCTTCCTAATATTTATGATTGTTAGTATAATGTTAGGGCTAAAGATTTGATTTTTATTGCTTAGTGACATGCTAGGGTTTGTTATTAATCTTGTTAGTATCATGCCTAGGATCTTGCTATTTTTATTATGCTTTAATATTAACATGAACATGATTATGATTGTTATAATTCAGGATGGTTATTGTTTCGGGGTTTTCTGATGTCCTGCGGGAGAGTTACAATTCCGAGACTGGAACCGGACGCCTGTACCTGCAAAATAACGGAGACTCCTGAGAGCTCCGCCTCCAACGGTCAAGTTAGTACCTGATTAAGGAGTAATTAATACAGAAATTAAAGTAATAAGGTCTCTCTAGGTGAGAGTATTTAATGTAGGTAATCTGCTTTGCTAGCGAGATCAGCCGGTTATTAGTGTGTTCCGTAAATTATTCGGTCCCCTGATTAATGAGGATTAATCGAGTATTTATAGCCTTGGGAAGCGTGCAACTCTCTAGGTTTAAGGTAAACCTAGGGCCGATCGGGCTTCTAGACTGAAATGGGCCTTGATGGCCGGTTGTCCCATTTGGCATGGGTGGACACGTGGCGTGTCTTAAGTGGTCCGTGGAGGACGCGTGGCGGAACCTGGTTGGTCCACTTGTCAAACGGCGCTTGGTGGATAAAAATCCCCTAATCATTTGCCCCTCACAGGTGGCACGCGACTGGTCACGTGTCGCCTGTGACAGGTGTCGCACGGTGACAGGCGACGGCCCGTTACAGGCGTCACCTTGCAGACGGCCGGGAGATTCTCCCGCCCAAATTTGAATTCGGAAGCGACCCTTCGCCTTCTCATTTTGCCTATAAAAGGAAGTGCTGACTTCGGTCATTTTCACATTTGAGAATTTTTGCGAGAACATTCGGACCCCTGAACTTGCTCTGACATTTTCGGACTTTTTCTGCCTACCGCCTGTTCTGACAAGCCGACTGACCCGAACTTTCAGGACTTCATCAACTGTCATCCGTTCAGGTAACTCAGTTCTCTTACTCTTAATTTTCTTTTTATTTTTTGAAATGGCACCATGGAAGCACACGACACGCCCTAAGTTAGTGATCAGCCGGTCACCGGGGACGGCTGAATCTAGGACTAGGAGTGCCGCCTGCCCTTTTCTGGACCCATCTTTGCCCTTTATACAAAGTCCGACTGAATCTGTGTCTATGCAGAACGTGATGGCCAGAACAAAAAAGACTGCTAGGATATCAAACTCAGACGGCTCCTCCCAAAGGGTACTCCTTAGCGAAACATCTGACCAGGCGCCAGATGTGGAACGAGGCGACTGTCAAGCTGACAGTTCTGAGAGAGGGACCAAGGTGTTCCCTTCTCATCTAACCGTGGACATGTCTAATTTACCTTCTGCTCCTTCTAAGGGAGAGGAGGCGGGCCCTCTAGGAGAGGGGAGGAGTCGTCCTCTTCGGACTCGTCAGGGGACGAGTCCGATTCCAGCTCTTCTGACCATAGTTCTTCTGACTCAGAAGAAAAACATAACCGCCTACAAGAGGCGAGAAGTTCCCATGCAGTGGAGAAGGGGGATAATTGGGCAGAGCCGTCCGCCTCTTACAGAGAGGAAAACACCCCCTACTACTGCAGGGTGCCCCGGGGCCGGATCGCAACCATGCGAGACAACGTGGCGAGCTTTATTGCTAACCACAAAATGGGCCCGGAGTATTTACTGTTTGTGCCGGATCCAGAAGATACTGTCGTCTGGCCGGCTGGTACCAGCTATGGTGACGGCTGTTTTGGCTGCTATGTGGCGGCCATCAAAGCTGGTCTGCGCTTCCCATTACATCCGGCTGTTCAGCGGATTTTAGATGGGTATGATCTGGGGTTATGGCAGTTAGCCCCCAACTCTTGGGTAAACGTACTCGGCTATGTGGCCGGGTGCGAACTGAACGGGGTGGAGCCAAGTTTTGAGGCTTTCGCCCACATGAACTATCTCAGCCGGACCCCTAAGTCGGGAGGTACCGGCTGGTATCAACTAACAAGCCACAGGGGTTACCTCATGACGAGAGGTAAGGCAAACAAATGGAAGGATTGGCGGAACACCTTCCTTATTATCGAGAGTTCAGACACGGAGCTGAACAAACGTTTTAACAAGTGGAACAGGGATCCGCCTCTTCTTGCAGGCGGCCGCAGCATGCCGCCTGTTCCCCCAAAGGCTAAAAGAGAGATCCTAGACAAAGGACTCTTCAAAGTAGAGACTAGGGTGAACTCTACTTCAGGGGTACGAGAGCAAGTACCCCTACACTGCGTCCCGAGCTTCAAGTGGCTCTATGATGAGTACTTCTTGGCCGCCTGTGGCCTCGGCAGTCGGTGCTCTAGAGGTAGCCGGCCTGACGAATACTCTGTTTTTTCACGCCTTGTTTACTTGGGATTTTTACTAACTTTGCTGTTTATTTCTTTCAGCCGACGCCATGAGTAAAATAACAGCATCTAAGACTGCGGCGGCCATGCTGCGGGTTTCGCTAATGAAGCAGTCGTACGCCGACTCCCCCAGCAAGGAGGCACCCTTGGTAAGCTTTGAAAACTCTTCCCCTTTAAGTTGTATTATGCATATACTAACTCTTTTTGTTTTCAGTCTGGCACTCCAAGGGCTTCTTCCTCGCAACAGCCGGACCCCAAGGCCCGGAGAACGACTGTTGCAAGCTCTCCTGGGTCTTCCAGGAAAACAGTGGCGGCTGAGAAGCAGCCGGCCACTTCTTCAAAAACCCAGGCGGGGCCGCCTAGATGTATGGACACTTGCTTGTAAAAACTCACTCTTGCTTCCTTCTTGATTAGGTCTAACTTGTTTTTCCTTTTGCTTAATGCAGCCGGCCCCCAGGGACTTGACTTGGTTGAGATAGCCAAGTCAATGGTTAAAGTAGTTCCTCCCTCTGACAGGGAGGCGGTCAAGGGTGCCGGCACCCTTGACCTCGATGGAATTTCGGGGATCCTAGCTGAGGTATACCCTTTTGAAGTTCCAGGACGCCTGTTAACCCTTATGATTGGAAACTGACGCCTGTTTTTCTTTGTACTTAGGCCCTGCTCCGAGTCAACAGCCTTCGCAAGCCGATTGATCGGAAAAACAAAGAGGTAAAGGCCGCAAAGGCTATGGCCGCCTCCAGCTGTGATAAAGCAATGTTTCAAATTGCCCAAAATGAAGTACTGACCATTGATCTTCTTTATTATCAGGCGCAGGCGACCGCCGCTGTTCGGGCTCAGCTAGAGGCGGCCCAAAAGAAGGTTGACGAGCTGGAGGGGACCGTCACCAAACTTAAAGCCGAGCTGAAGCCCCTTCGTCAGAAAATGCACTCTTACGAAGCCATGGAGAAATCTTTGGCTAACGTAAAAGAACGCCTGGTGAACCAGGAGAAGAGTCTTACCCAAGAGCTCTCGGACAAGGCCGAGCAAGAAAAACAAGAGCTCGTCCGGGAGATGGTGGAAGACTCCGCCCAAATCCAACGCATGACCTGGGAACGACTGTTCCCCAGTGCCGACTTTGCCTCATGGGAAAGAACGTACCGCCAGTGTTCGGAAATATATAATCAACAGATCCTGGCGGCTGCTGAAGAAGAGGCGATGGACGTTGCGTTGGAGGAGGAAGAGCCTGTTGTGGCGCTTGTGCCACTTGGGGGAAAGGCATCAAAAGATGATGCAGCGAAGGCCGAGTCCAGCAAGAAGAGTGCTGACCAGGCGGCTGCTGCTGATACTGAACTGCCCCCTTCTTAAGCTTTAAGTATATTTTTTTCTTTTTTCACGGCCTGCGTGCCGTTTGCTTTGTAATTACCCGGCCAGGGGGCCGGGGTTTTGTATATTCTGCTGGTCTTTTATGGCCGGCTCATTTTAATCAAATTTTTTGTTTTTGTTCAAATTTGTCTAAGTATTTGAAATTTGCTCACTAGACAGACTGTTGTGCATGGCCGAACGTTAAGACAGGTACAAATAGTAAGTATGCCGCCTATGCCCCTGGACGACTGGTTGTCTGTTTCCAGGATAGATGATCAGTCGGCCATTTAATCAATCGGTATTCGAACTCTTTATTCAATTTGACCAAGTAAATAGAATTACCAAGTAGCCAAGGAATTTAAGTAGGAAAACAAGCGGCGGGTACCGGTTGTTTCCCTTTATTGCCAATGTTGGCCTCTAATTTGTTATTTGTTAACCTAGCAAGAGTATTGGTTGAGAGCCTTTGTTTACTAAAAACAAGTGGACGACTCGTACCTTTTAGGCTCAGTACTAAGTTTGAGTGACTATTAAGTTAACATAGGAGTTACTTAGTCTTCGTCACAATCTTGATTGAGTAGTAAAGGTATCAGGCGGCGTAGGCCGGCTAGACCCCTTGATTTACCAATGTTTGTTGGCTATTTACTCAATAGGTTATCCAGTAGGAATAGGGGTTCGAGTGCCCTTGTTTGTATAAAACAGGCGGACGACTCAAACTTTTTAGGTTCCATACCAAATTTGAAGGAGTGACTATGAGTTAACTTTGGAGTTACTCAGTCGCCGTCACTTTTGTTTGAGAAGTAGAGGTACCAGGCGGCGTAGGCCGGCTAGACCCCTTGATTCGCCAATGTTTGTTGGCTATTAACTCAATAGGTACCCCCTGCATTTATCCCAAGTAATACAGGCGGTCATCTGACTCAGATGTCAACTGCTACCACTGGTTTGGTTAGTGATAGAGTTATCCTTGTCTCAAAAACGGCTACGTGGTTGCCCTTTGGGACAGTCGTATAGGTGCCGTGTAATTAGTTTATAGAACAATGTTCCACCCAAAAGGGAGCTGCTCTCTGCGACGAATTTCATCCGAATGGATGCCGCCGGACGCCTGCTATAATGTTGGGACAGGTCGGATTAGTTTTTAAAAGTTAGATCAGTTGACTAGGCGCCTGGTCTGATCATTCGGCCAGTGGCCTTGGTACGTTCTTGGTGAACGTATGTGCTAAGTAAAAGAAGGGTAGCCGCCTGTTAGTTACAGGATCGGCCAGGCCCTAAACTTTTTAGCTAAGTATTGTGAGTAAAATACTCGAGGGAGAGTAGCCGACTGTAATGGAACAGACGGCATGCCCCTGTAAAGATAAAGAGTGAAACTCAATGGAGAGTAGCCGACTGTAAAGGTACAGACGGCATGCCCCTCGTAATACAAAATTGAATAGTAAGTGCCAACTTATTGAGTAGCTCTTTACTTTACATCATTCAAAAGAAATATTTCTTAAGGTTATCTACATTCCAAGTTCGAGGCAACGGTTGTCCGTCTGGTGTTTCCAGACGGTAGGTACCGTCCCTGACTTCCGCATAGATTCGGTAGGGTCCTTCCCAGTTGGGAGTTAGTTTGCCAGACTCGTTAGCCCTACCAACTGCTTCCATTTTTCTAAGTACAAAGTCCCCTACTTTGAGTGGACGCCTGTGCACTTTTTTGTTGTATGATCTAGTCATTCTCAGGCGGTAGATTTCATGGCGCAAAACAGCATTGCCCCTCTTTTCAGGAAGTGAGTCTAATGCCAGGCGCATAGCTTCCCAGTTTGCCTCTTCGTCATATAGCATTACTCGAAGAGTCGGCTCGTAGTGTTCTATTGGAAGAACAGCTTCTGCACCATAAGTTAGGAGGAATGGAGTTTCTCCAGTCGCCCCTTTTTCAGTCGTCCTAATGGCCCAAAGAACATGTGGTAGTTCATCTGCCCATAGGCCGCCTGCTCGTTCAATCTTTTTTCTTGAGACCGTCTGAGATGATTTTATTAAAGGCTTCTACCTGGCCGTTTGCTTGTGGACGGCCGACAGATGCAAAGTAATGTCCAATTCCTTGGTCTCCCAACCAGCTTTTGAGAACAGGCGTCTCAAATTGGGGACCATTATCAAAAACCATAGACATGGGAACCCCGAACCGAGTGATGACGTTTTTCCAAATGAATGAAATTACATCTTTCGTCTTGATTCCCTTTACAGCCTCCGCCTCTACCCATTTAGTGAAGTAGTCAACGGCAACAAGTATATACCTTCTGCCGCCTGTAGCAGGCGTATATGGACCCAGAATGTCCATGCCCCACTTAGCAAACGGTAGTGGGCTGTGAATGGTAGTGAGGTCAGTAGCCGGACGGTGAATTAATTTGCCAAACCTTTGGCACTTGTCACATTTTTTCACCATCTCCATTGCATCTGCTTCCAAAGTAGGCCAAAAGTAGCCCTGCCGCCTTGCCCTTTGAGCAAGCATCCTACCACCTATATGGGAAGCACAGAAACCAGAGTGAAGATCATCTAGTATCTCTCGTCCCTTTTCAGGAGTAACACACTTTAAGAAGGGTTGAAGGTGCCCCCTCTTGTGCAGTTCCCCCTGTATCATTTCAAAACAGGAGGCTCGTTTTTTCAGTGATGCCGCCTGTTGAGGATCATCCGGCAGTGTACCGTTTGTCAGATATGCCCTGATTGAATCCATCCAGGTTGAGCTTCTGTCTAGAATTCCAATAGGATTTTCCTCGATGCTTCTCTTCTCCATTACTTCCCAAAACACAGTTCGAGGAGTATCGGAGGAGGCGGATGATGCTAATTTCGAGAGTGCATCTGCCTGGTTGTTTTCTGATCTCGGTACTTGGATCAGATGGAAATCCTCAAGGGAGCCGACTGCTTGTCGGACCGCCTGTAAATATTTGATCATGGCCGGATGTGTTGCTTCGTATTCGCCATTGTACTGACTCACTATCAGTTGTGAATCAGAACAGGCGTCTATTTTCCTTGCCCCGGCCGCCTTACACATGCGGATCCCGGCTAGTAAAGCTTCATATTCTGCCTCATTGTTTGAAGCCTGGAAACTGAAGCGTAGAGCATACTCGAACCTGTCGCCCTCTGGAGATTGACATACGACGCCTGCTCCACAACCGTTTGAAGTAGAGCTTCCGTCCACATATACCTTCCAGACTTGGTCTGGAACTTGAGAGTCAGGAGGACGAGTCATCTCTACAATAAAGTCAGCAAAGGCTTGCCCCTTCACTGCTTTTCTAGGCTCGAAAGTAACTTCGAGACTCTGCATTTCTATGGCCCATTTGATCATTCGTCCGGAGGACTCCATGGTGGTAAGGGGCCGTTTGATCGGTTGGTCGGTATACACGACGACTGCATGTGCCAGAAAGTAGGGCTTCAATTTTTTAACAGCCATGAAGAGTGCAAGACCAAATTTCTCCACTAGGGGATACCTCAACTCGGCATTTTTCAGTACGTGACTGACAAAGTAGACCGGAAGTTGACAGCCGTCCCTTTCAGCAAGGAGCACCGCGCTTAACGCATGATCAGAGACGGCCAGGTACATGTAGAGATTTTCTTTGGGCAAAGGGCTGACCAGCCTTGGCAAGGAATGCAAGTGAACCTTTAATTTCTGGAAGGCGGCCTCAGCATCCGGCCCCCATTCAAACCTTGCCTTTTTCTTAATTGCCTGGAAAAAGTATAGGCATTTGTCGCCTGATCGGCTTAGAAATCTTCCCAAGGCCGCCAGACAACCTGTTAACTTCTGAACCTCTCGGACGGTACGAGGCGACTGCATGTCAATGACCGCCTGTACCTTCTCAGGGTTCGCCTCTATTCCTCTCTGGTTGATAAGGAATCCGAGAAATTTCCCAGACTCAACTCCAAATACACATTTCTTGGGATTGAGCATGACATGGTGCCGCCTGAGTGTGGCGAAAGTTTCTCGGAGGTCCGTCAGATGATCTTTCTGAAGTTTAGTCTTAACAATCATATCATCAATGTATGCCTCGACGTTTCTCCCAATCTGATCAAAGAACACTGTGTTTATCATTCGTTGGAATGTAGCCGGGGCATTCTTAAGACCAAACGGCATGACCGTATAACAGTATAATCCCTGATCAGTGACGAAGGCCGTCTTCTCCTGATCTTTCTTCCACAAAGGAATTTGATGAAAACCAGAATAGGCGTCCATAAAACTCATCAAGGCATGGCCGGCTGTTGAGTCGACCAGGTTATCAATTTTGGGCAGAGGGTAACTGTCTTTGGGGCACGCCTTGTTCAAGTCTGTGTAGTCTACACACATTCGCCAGGTGCCATTCGGCTTTTTAACAAGTACCACATTTGCAACCCAATCTGGGAAGTAACATTGCCGAATGAACCCTGCATCAAGTAATTTTTTGACTTCGGCGGCGGCCGCCTGACCTCTTTCTTCACCCTGGTTCCGCTTCTTTTGCCGTACCGGCTTCTTTTTCGGATCCACAGCGAGTTTGTGTACTGCCAGATCAGGACTAATGCCTGGCATTTCATGGACTTCAAATGCAAAGATGTCCTTGTATTCTTTCAACAGGTTGTGAAAGTCATCACCAAGGTTTCCCAGAGCAGTCGTCCCAACTTTGACTGTTCGGTCAGGGCGGGAGTCGTCTAATATCAGGTCCGTATGCTCACCAGCCGGCTGAGGGTGGAACTCATCCGGCCGGTCCTCTGCCAATGATTGCTATTTTCTTGCCTTTCTGGCGGACTCTGTCTGGGACGCCTTTCTTTTTCTGTCGCCTGTTTCTTGAACAGGCGCACTTTCCTTGACATTGTCAAGGTCTGTTTTTTCTCCACTTGACCCAGTGGCCTTAGCAGTGGGTTTGACATCCGAGAGATAGCACTCTCGGGCCATCCTCTGATCTCCCCTTAGGGAGCCGACTGTTCCATTGTCCCTTTCAAACTTAAGCAGCATAAGTGACGGGATTATAACAGCCTTGGCACTATTCAGGGTTGGGCGACCCAGAATCATGTTGTAGGCAGAGAGTTCCTCTACAACTAGGAATCGGACTACCATGTGTCGTCCTTCCCCTTTTTCGCCCAGGCGGACGGGTAGATCAACTCGTCCCAGTGGGTGGACGACTCCTCCTCCAAACCCTATTAAAGGGTGGGAGGCCGGATGTATGCAGTCCGTCTGATATTTCAGTTTTGACAGACATTTGCTGCTGATGAGATCTGAAGAGCTCCCAGTATCTATGAGGATTCGACCAACTCTCTGGTTGGCCACTTTACATTCAATAACGAGAGGGTCGTCATGCGGCCCCCTTATTCCTCCTAGATCCTCTTCAGTGATGACAATCTCAGGAAATGTATATTTGGACGGTCGTTCTTGGTGAACGGAATTTACATCTAACCGCCTTATATTATCTTTGTTGCCCCTAATAGTGGGGCCGCCTCCTGAGAAGCCGCCTGCAATGGTGTAGACGACTGCATCATCTGTATCGGAACTGTCGGCCTGTTGATTCTTTTTGGCCGACTGCTTTTTTGAGGAAGTATTCCCCGTAGATTTCTTGACATAAGTGTCAAGATCACCTTGATCAGCCAAGCGGTCTAGGTACCGCATGAGACTAATGCAGTCGTTGGTGTGATGACCAATGTCATCATGATAAGCACAGATTTTGTCTTGGTTCCGGTTGCTCGCAGAACCCTTCATGGGGAGCGGTTTCTCAATTGAGAGCCGTCCCTTTATTTCTTTTAGGATAAACTGGTTATCCTTGTTAAACACATACTTTGGGGAGTATGGTTTGAATTCCTTTTTCTTCTTGGCCGGCTGTTTAGAGGGATCAGCCGCCCAGACCCCTTTTCTTTTTTCATCTTTGTTGGACGACTGTTTCTGTCGTCCTTCTCTATTGTCGAACCTCTTCCCGTCCGACTGTTTCATTGTACACAGATCAGTCGCCTGTATATAGGCTTCTGCTTCAATCAAGGCCTCTTGAAGAGTCGCCACCCTTTTTCGAACTAAATCAAATTTGAAGGTAGACCCGTCTTTGAGACCTCTAAAAAAGTCAGTATAAGCTACCTCATCCGGTAACCCTTGAATCTGTATTCTCATCAGGTTGAACCGCCTGATGTAGGAACGAAGCCCCTCCTTTTCACCCTGCTGAATTGTTCCCAAATCAAGGGTCGTTTTCTTCGCAGGGATGTTCATTGCAAAGTTGGAGGCAAATAAGTAAGCAAGCGTCCTGAAACTGTTTACACAACCAGTCGGCAGGTTGCCGAACCATTGCTGTGCAATTCCCTTGAGAGTTGCTGGGAAACACTTGCACCAAGTGGGATCATCCAACCCTTGAAGGTACATCAGGTTGGTGAATGCCATCAGATGGTCTTCCGGGTTAGTAGTGCCATCATAGGCGCCTACTAAAACATTTTTTACTTTGGCCGGCTGAGCGGCTTCAGTAATTTCCTTGGAGAAGGCCGACGGCTGTTCACCAAGTCTAAGCAGCCGTAGCTGCCAGTCCATAGGTTGGACGTTTTTTGCTGCAGGTCCACCAAATGGAGGTGGCTGCATAAAATATTGTTGTTGCGGCACAAATGGCAAATTTGGTACCGCCTGCGCACTATGAAAGCCAGACTGTCGGGAGGTGCCGCCTGACTGACTCTCATGGTACGACTGAGTTGGCCTCATCGAGGCATTTCGCAAACTGTCCTGAAAATTTGAAGTAGAAGCCGACTCTGATAATCGGTCACTCTTCTTCTGCTCTAGCAGGTGCCGAGCATCTGTGAACGTTTGCTTTGACCCATCCGCCTGAATATGACGAACCGGTTTCCTATTTCCCGTAGGATAACGGAGTTTTGTGAAATCAAGAGCAGACGGCTCCCGCTTCTTAGATTTAGGATGGGGAGTCGCCTCTCGCCCTTGAACTGGCTTCCTCTTCAGTGAAGTGTAAGGTTTTTTGGCCGCCTGCTCTTTGACTGAAGCAGGCGGTTTTTTGTTGATCAACTCTTGGATCTCTCCCTTGAATCCCCTCATGAAGGTCATGAGTTCGTTCCTTGTGATGGGAGCAGACCCATCAGTCGGCTGTTGCCGAGCAAGCGGTGCGCCTGCTGGCTCGCTTCCTGTTTGAAGATACTCCCGTTCCCTTATTTCAGTATGACGGGTACGGCGGGCCCTTAGGGTCCCGTCTGGAGCTGTATGAGTTTCAACTTCAAATTCACTTTCGGTATCATGGTCCGACTGAACTTGAGGGTCGTCTAGGGGACGCCTCTCTTCTGGGGTCGGTACAGACTTGGATGCCATCTCTGAAGTACTCTCCCCACAGACGGCGCCAAATGTTTTGGGGTTTTCTGATGTCCTGCGGGAGAGCTACAATTCCGAGACTGGAACCGGACGCCTGTACCTGCAAAATAACGGAGACTCCTGAGAGCTCCGCCTCCAACGGTCAAGTTAGTACCTGATTAAGGAGTAATTAACACAGAAATTAAAGTAATAAGGTCTCTCTAGGTGAGAGTATTTAATGTAGGTAATCTGCTTTGCTAGCGAGATCAGCCGGTTATTAGTGTGTTCCGTAATGTTTCTCCTCTGTTCTGTTAATTATTCCGTCCCTTGATTAATGAGGATTAATCGAGTATTTATAGCCTTGGGAAGCGTGCAACTCTCTAGGTTTAAGGTAAACCTAGGGCCGATCGGGCTTCTAGACTGAAATGGGCCTTGATGGCCGGTTGTCCCATTTGGCATGGGTGGACACGTGGCGTGTCTTAAGTGGTCCGTGGAGGACGCGTGGCGGAACCTGGTTGGTCCACTTGTCAAACGGCGCTTGGTGGATAAAAATCCCCTAATCATATTTGACTTTCATTTGATTCAAATAGCATTGTAGATTGTATTTGACTTTCAGTTGATTTAAATAGCTTTGTTTGAATGTGTTTGACTTTCATTTGATTCAACTAGCTTTGTAGAATGTATTTGACATTCATTTGATTCAAATAGCTTTGTTTGAATGTTTTTTACTTTCATTTGGTTCAATTAGCTTTAAAGAATGTATTTGACTTTTATTTTATTCAAATAGCTTTGTTTGAATGTGTTTGACTTTCATTTGATTCAATTAGCTTTGTAGATTGTATTTGACTTTCATTTAATTAAAATAGCTTTGTTTAAATGTGTTTGACTCTCATTTGATTCAAATAGCTTTGTAGAATGCATTTGAATTTCATTTGATTCGAATTGCATTGTAGAATTTATTTGACTTTCATCTGATTTAAATAGCTTTGTTTGAATGTGTTTGACTTTCATTTGATTCAAATAGGTTTGTTTGAATATGTTTGACTTTCATTTGATTCAAATAGCTTTGTAGAATGTATTTGACTTTCATTTTATTCAAATAGCTTTGTTTGAAAGTGATTGACTTTCATTTGATTCAATTAGCTTTGTAGAATGTATTTTACTTTCATTTGATTCAAATAGCTTTGATTGAATGTGTTCGATTTTCATTCGATTCAATTAGCTTTGTTTGAATGTGTTTGACATTCATATGATTCAATTAGCTTTGTTTGAATGTGTTTGACTTTCATTTGATTCATTTAGCTTTGTTTGAATGTGTTTAACTTTCATTTGATTCAATTAGCTTTGTAGAATGTATTTGACTTTCATTTGTTTCAAATAGCTTTGTTTGAATGTGTTTGACTTTCATTTGATTCAGTTAGCTTTGTAAAATGCATTTCACTTTCATTTTATTTAAATAACTTTGTTTGAATATGTTAGACTTTCTTTTGATACAAATAGCTTTATTTGAATGTGTTTGACTTTCATTTGATACAATTAGCTTTGTAGAATGTATTTGAAGTTCATTTGATCCAAATAGCTTTGTTTGAATGTGTTTGACTTTCATTTGATTCAATTTTCTTTGTAGAATGTATTTGACTTTTATTTGATTTAATTAACTTTGTTTGAATGTATTTGACTCTCATTTGATTCAAATAGCTTTATTTGAATGTGTTTGACTTTCATTTGATTCAAATTCCTTTGTTTGAATGTGTTTGACTTCCATTTGATTCAAATAGCTTTGTTTGAATGTGTTTGACTTTCATTTGATTCAACTAGCTTTGTAGAATGTATTTGACTTTCATTTGATTCAAATAGCTTTATTTGAATGTGTTTGACTTTCATTTGATTCAAATTCCTTTGTTTGAATGTGTTTGACTTTCATTTGATTCAAATTCCTTTGTTTGAATGTGTTTGACTTTCATTTGATTCAAATAGCTTTGTTTGAATGTTTTTTTCCTTTTATTTGGTTCAATAAGCTTTATAGAATGTATTTGACCTTTATTTTATTCAAATAGCTTTGTTTGAATGTGTTTGACTTTCATTTGATTCAAATAGCTTTGTTTGAATGTTTTTTACTTTGTTAGAATGTGTTAGACTTTCATTTGTTTCAAATAACTTTGTTTGAATGTGTTTGAATTTCATTTGATTCAATTTGCTTTGTAGAATGCATTTTACTTTCATTTGATTTATATAGCTTTGTTTGAATGTGTTTGACTTTCATTTAAATTAAAAAGCTTTTTTTTAATGTGTTTGACATTCATTTGATTTAAAAGGCTTTGTTTGAATGTGTTTGACTTTCATTTGATTCAATTAGCTTTGTAGAATGTATTTGACTCTCATTTGATTCAAATAGCTTTGTTTTGAATGTGTTTGACTCTCATTTGATTCGATTAGCTTTGTAGAATGTATTTGACTGTCATTTGATTCAAATAGCTTTGTTTGAATGTGTTTGACTTTTTTTTGATTCATTTAGCTTTGTTTGAATGTGTTTAACTTTCATTTGATTCAAATAGCTTTGTAGAATGTATTTGACTCTTATTTGATTTAATTTGCTTTGATTGAATGTGTTTGACTTTCATTTGATTCATTTAGCTTTGTTTGAATGTGTTTAACTTTCATTTGATTCAATTAGCTTTGTAGAATGTATTTAACTTTCATTTGTTTCAAATAGCTTTGTTTGAATGTGTTTGACTTTCATTTGATTCTGTTAGCTATGTACAATGCATTTCACTTTCAATTTGATTCAATTAGCTTTGTTTGAATGTGTTTGACTTTCATTTGATTCAATTAGCTTTGTTTGAATGTGTTTGACATTCATATGATTCAATTAGCTTTGTTTGAATGTGTTTGACTTTCATTTGATTCATTTAGCTTTGTTTGAATGTGTTTAACTTTCATTTGATTCAATTAGCTTTGTAGAATGTATTTGACTTTCATTTGTTTCAAATAGCTTTGTTTGAATGTGTTTAACTTTCATTTGATGCAGTTAGCTTTGTAGAATGCATTTCACTTTCATTTTATTTAAATAACTTTGTTTGAATGTGTTAGACTTTCATTTGATTCAAATAGCTTTATTTGAATGTGTTTGACTTTCATTCGATACAATTAGCTTTGTAGAATGTATTTGACGTTCATTTGATCCAAATAGCTTTGTTTAAATGTGTTTGACTTTCATTTGATTCAATTTGCTTTGTAGAATGTATTTGACTTTTATTTGATTTAATTAGCTTTGTTTGAATGTATTTGACTTTCATTTAATTCAAATAGCTTCATTTGAATGTGTTTGACTTTCATTTGATTCAAATTCCTTTGTTTGAATGTGTTTGACTTTCATTTGATTCAAATAGCTTTGTTTGAATGTGTTTGACTTTCATTTCATTCAATTAGGTTTTTAGAATGTATTTGACTTTCATTTGATTAAAATAGCTTTGTTTGAATGTGTTTGACTCTCATTTGATTCAAATAGCTTTGTAGAATGTATTTGACTTTCATTTGATTCAAATAGCATTGTAGAATGTATTTGACTTTCATTTGATTTAAATAGCTTTGTTTGAATGTGTTTGACTTTCATTTGATTCAACTAGCTTTGTAGAATGTATTTGACATTCATTTGATTCAAATAGCTTTGTTTGAATGTTTTTTACTTTCATTTGGTTCAATTAGCTTTGTTTGAATGTTTTTTACTTTGTTAGAATGTGTTAGACTTTCATTTGTTTCAAATAACTTTGTTTGAATGTGTTTGAATTTCATTTGATTCAATTTGCTTTGTAGAATGCATTTCACTTTCATTTGATTTATATAGCTTTGTTTGAATGTGTTTGACTTTCATTTAAATTAAAAAGCTTTTTTTTAATGTGTTTGACATTCATTTGATTTAAAAGGCTTTGTTTGAATGTGTTTGACTTTCATTTGATTCAATTAGCTTTGTAGAATGTATTTGACTCTCATTTGATTCAAATAGCTTTGTTTTGAATGTGTTTGACTCTCATTTGATTCAATTAGCTTTGTAGAATGTATTTGACCGTCATTTGATTCAAATAGCTTTGTTTGAATGTATATGACTTTTATTACATTCAAATAGCTTTGTTTGAATGTGTTTAAATATCTTTTGATTCAATTAGCTTTGTAGAATGTATTTTACTCTAATTTGATTTAATTTGCTTTTGTTTGAATGTATTTGACTCTCATTTGATTTAATAGCTTTGTAGAATGTATTTGACTTTCATTTGATTCAAATAGCTTTGTATAATGTATTTGACTTTCATTTGATTCAAATAGCTTTGTTTGAATGTGATTGACTTTCATTTGATTCAATTAGCTTTGTAGAATGTATTTTATTTACATTTGATTCAAATAGCTTTGATTGAATGTGTTCGACTTTCATTTGATTCAATTAGCTTTGTTTGAATGTGTTTGACATTCATATGATTCAATTAGCTTTGTTTGAATGTGTTTGACTTTCATTTGATTCATTTAGCTTTGTTTGAATGTGTTTAACTTTCATTTGATTCAATTAGCTTTGTAGAATGTATTTGACTTTCATTTGTTTCAAATAGCTTTGTTTAAATGTGTTTAACTTTCATTTGATGCAGTTAGCTTTGTAGAACGCATTTCACTTTCATTTTATTTAAATAACTTTGTTTGAATGTGTTAGACTTTCATTTGATTCAAATAGCTTTATTTGAATGTGTTTGACTTTCATTCGATACAATTAGCTTTGTAGAATGTATTTGACGTTCATTTGATCCAAATAGCTTTGTTTAAATGTGTTTGACTTTCATTTGATTCAATTTGCTTTGTAGAATGTATTTGACTTTTATTTGATTTAATTAGCTTTGTTTGAATGTATTTGACTTTCATTTAATTCAAATAGCTTCATTTGAATGTGTTTGACTTTCATTTGATTCAAATTCCTTTGTTTGAATGTGTTTGACTTTCATTTGATTCAAATAGCTTTGTTTGAATGTGTTTGACTTTCATTTCATTCAATTAGGTTTTTAGAATGTATTTGACTTTCATTTGATTAAAATAGCTTTGTTTGAATGTGTTTGACTCTCATTTGATTCAAATAGCTTTGTAGAATGTATTTGACTTTCATTTGATTCAAATAGCATTGTAGAATGTATTTGACTTTCATTTGATTTAAATAGCTTTGTTTGAATGTGTTTGACTTTCATTTGATTCAACTAGCTTTGTAGAATGTATTTGACATTCATTTGATTCAAATAGCTTTGTTTGAATGTTTTTTACTTTCATTTGGTTCAATTAGCTTTAAAGAATGTATTTGACTTTTATTTTATTCAAATAGCTTTGTTTGAATATGTTTGACTTTCATTTGATTCAATTAGCTTTGTAGATTGTATTTGACTTTCATTTAATTAAAATAGCTTTGTTTAAATGTGTTTGACTCTCATTTGATTCAAATAGCTTTGTAGAATGTATTTGAATTTCATTTGATTCAAATTGCATTGTAGAATTTATTTGACTTTCATCTGATTTAAATAGCTTTGTTTGAATGTGTTTGACTTTCATTTGATTCAAATAGGTTTGTTTGAATATGTTTGACTTTCATTTGATTCAATTTTCTTTGTAGAATGTATTTGACTTTTATTTGATTTAATTGACTTTGTTTGAATGTATTTGACTCTCATTTGATTCAAATAGCTTTATTTGAATGTATTTGACAGTCATTTGATTCAAATTCCTTTGTTTGAATGTGTTTGACTTTCATTTGATTCAAATAGCTTTGTTTGAATGTGTTTGACTTTCATTTGATTCAACTAGCTTTGTAGAATGTATTTGACTTTCATTTGATTCAAATAGCATTATTTGAATGTGTTTGACTTTCATTTGATTCCAATTCTTTTGTTTGAATGTGTTTGACTTTCATTTGATTCAAATAACTTTGTTTGAATGTGTTTGACTTTCATTTGATTCAATTAGGTTTTTAGAATGTATTTGACTTTCATTTGATTTAAATAGCTTTGTTTGAATGTGTTTGACTCTCATTTGATTCAAATAGCTTTGTAGAATGTATTTGACTTTCATTTGATTCAAATAGCATTGTAGAATGTATTTGACTTTCAGTTGATTTAAATAGCTTTGTTTGAATGTGTTTGACTTTCATTTGATTCAACTAGCTTTGTAGAATGTATTTGACATTCATTTGATTCAAATAGCTTTGTTTGAATGTTTTTTACTTTCATTTGGTTTAATTAGCTTTAAAGAATGTATTTGACTTTTATTTTATTCAAATAGCTTTGTTTGAATGTGTTTGACTTTCATTTGATTCAATTAGCTTTGTAGATTGTATTTGACTTTCATTTAATTAAAATAGCTTTTTTTGAATGTGTTTGACTCTCATTTGATTCAAATAGCTTTGTAGAATGTATTTGAATTTCATTTGATTCGAATTGCATTGTAGAATTTTTTTGACTTTCATCTGATTTAAATAGCTTTGTTTGAATGTGTTTGACTTTCATATGATTCAAATAGGTTTGTTTGAATATGTTTGACTTTTATTTGATTCAAATAGCTTTGTAGAATGTATTTGACTTTCATTTGATTCAAATAGCTTTGTTTGAAAGTGATTGACTTTCATTTGATTCAATTAGCTTTGTAGAATGTATTTTACTTTCATTTGATTCAAATAGCTTTGATTGAATGTGTTCGACTTTCATTCGATTCAATTAGCTTTGTTTGAATGTGTTTGACATTCATATGATTCAATTAGCTTTGTTTGAATGTGTTTGACTTTCATTTGATTCATTTAGCATTGTTTGAATGTGTTTAACTTTCATTTGATTTAATTAGCTTTGTAGAATGTATTTGACTTTCATTTGTTTCAAATAGCTTTGTTTCAATGTGTTTGACTTTCATTTGATTCAGTTAGCTTTGTAGAATGCATTTCACTTTCATTTTATTTAAATAACTTTGTTTGAATATGTTAGACTTTCTTTTGATACAAATAGCTTTATTTGAATGTGTTTGACTTTCATTTGATTTAAATAACTTTGTTTGAATGTATTTGACTCTCATTTGATTTAAATAGCTTTGTAGAATGTATTTGACTTTCATTTGATTCAAATAGCTTTGTAGAATGTATTTTACTTTCATTTGATTCAAATTCCTTTGTTTGAATGTGTTTGACTTTCATTTGATTCAAATAGCTTTGTTTGAATGTTTTTTTCCTTTTATTTTGTTCAATAAGCTTTATAGAATGTATTTGACCTTTATTTTATTCAAATAGCTTTGTTTGAATGTATTTGACTTTCATTTGATTCAAATAGCTTCATTTGAATGTGTTTGACTTTCATTTGATTCAAATTCCTTTGTTTGAATGTGTTTGACTTTGATTTGATTCAAATAGCTTTGTTTGAATGTGTTTGACTTTCATTTCATTCAATTAGGTTTTTAGAATGTATTTGACTTTCATTTGATTAAAATAGCTTTGTTTGAATGTGTTTGACTCTCATTTGATTCAGATTGTTTTGTAGAATGTATTTGACTTTCATTTGATTCAAATAGCATTGTAGAATTTATTTGACTTTCATTTGAATTAAATAGCTTTGTTTGAATGTGTTTGACTTTCATTTGATTCAAATAGCTTTGTTTGAATATGTTTGACTTTCATTTGATTCAACTAGCTTTGTAGAATGTATTTGACTTTTATTTGATTCAAATAGCTTTATTTGAATGTGTTTGACTTTCATTTGATTCCAATTCTTTTGTTTGAATGTGTTTGACTTTCATTTGATTCAAATAGCTTTGTTTGAATGTGTTTGACTTTGATTTGATTCAATTAGGTTTTTAGAATGTATTTGACTTTCATTTGATTAAAATAGATTTGTAGAATGTATATGACTTTTATTTCATTCAAATAGCTTTGTTTGAATGTGTTTAACTATCATTTGATTCAATTAGCTTTGTAGAATGTATTTTACTCTTATTTGATTTAATTTGCTTTTGTTTCAATGTATTTGACTCTCATTTGATTCAAATAGCTTTGTAGAATGTATTAGACTTTCATTTGATTCAAATAGCTTTGTAGAATGTATTTGATTTTCATTTGATTCAAATAGCTTTGTTTGAATGTGATTGACTTTACTTTGATTCAATTAGCTTTGTAGAATGTATTTGACTTTTATTTGATTTACTTAACTTTGTTTGAATGTATTTGACTCTCATTTGATTCAAATAGCTTTATTTGAATGTGTTTGACTTTCATTTGATTCAAATTCCTTTGTTTGAATGTGTTTGACTTCCATTTGATTAAAATAGCTTTGTTTGAATGTGTTTGACTTTCATTTGATTCAACTGGCTTTGTAGAATGTATTTGACTTTCATTTGATTCAAATAGCTATATTTGAATGTGTTTGACTTTCATTTGATTCAAATAGCTTTGTTTGAATGTGTTTTACTTTCATTTGATTCAAATTCCTTTGTTTGAATGTGTTTGACTTTCATTTGATTCAAATAGCTTTGTTTGAATGTTTTTGTCCTTTTATTTTGGTTCAATAAGCTTTATAGAATGTATTTGACCTTTATTTTATTCAAATAGCATTGTTTGAATGTATTTGACTTTCATTTGATTCAAATAGCTTCATTTGAATGTGTTTGACTTTCATTTGATTCAAATTCCTTTGTTTGAATGTGTTTGACTTTGATTTGATTCAAATAGCTTTGTTTGAATGTGTTTGACTTTCATTTCATTCAATTAGGTTTTTAGAATGTATTTGACTTTCATTTGAATAAAATAGCTTTGTTTGAATGTATTTGACTCTCATTTGATTCAAATAGCTTTGTTTGAATGTGTTTGACTTTCATTTGATTCAAATAGCTTTGTTTGAATGTGTTTGACTTTCATTTGATTCAAATAGCATTGTAGAATTTATTTGACTTTCATTTGAATTAAATAGCTTTGTTTGAATGTGTTTGACTTTCATTTGATTCAAATAGCTTTGTTTGAATATGTTTGACTTTCATTTGATTCAATTAGCTTTGTAGAATGTATATGACTTTTATTTCATTCAAATAGCTTTGTTTGAATGTGTTTAACTATCATTTGATTCAATTAGCTTTGTAGAATGTATTTTACTCTTATTTGATTTAATTTGCTTTTGTTTCAATGTATTTGACTCTCATTTGATTCAAATAGCTTTGTAGAATGTATTTGACTTCCATTTGATTCAAATAGCTTTGTAGAATGTATTTGACTTTCATTTGATTCAAATAGCTTTGTTTGAATGTGGTTGACTTTCATTTGATTTAATTAGCTTTGTAGAATGTATTTGACTTTTATTTGATTTAATTAACTTTGTTTGAATGTATTTGGCTCTCTTTTGATTCAAATAGCTTTATTTGAATGTGTTTGACTTTCATTTGATTCAAATTCCTTTGTTTGAATGTGTTTGACTTTCATTTGATTCAACTGGCTTTGTAGAATGTATTTGACTTTCATTTGATTCAAATAGCTATATTTGAATGTGTTTGACTTTCATTTGATTCAATTAGCTTTGTTGAATGTATTTGAATTTCATTTGATTCAAATTCCTTTGTTTGAATGTGTTTGATTTTCATTTGATTCAAATAGCTTTGTTTGAATGTTTTTTTTCATTTTATTTGGTTCAATAAGCTTTATAGAATGTATTTGACCTTTATTTTATTCAAATAGCTTTGTTTGAATGTGTTTGACTTTCATTTGATTCTAATAGCTTTGTTTGAATGTGTTTGACTTTCATTTCATTCAATTAGGTTTTTAGAATGTATTTGACTTTCATTTGCTTAAAATAGCTTTGTTTGAATGTGTTTGACTCTCATTTGATTCAAATAGCTTTGTAGAATGTATTTGACTTTCATTTGATTCAAATAGCATTGTAGAATTTATTTGACTTTCATTTGAATTAAATAGCTTTGTTTGAATGTGTTTGACTTTCATTTGATTCAAATAGCTTTGTTTGAATATGTTTGACTTTCATTTGATTCAATTAGCTTTGTAGAATGTATATGAATTTTATTTCATTCAAATAGCTTTGTTTGAATGTGTTTAACTATCATTTGATTCAATTAGCTTTGTAAAATGTATTTTACTCTTATTTGATTTAATTTGCTTTTGTTTCAATGTATTTCTACTCTCATTTGATTCAAATAGCTTGGTAGAATGTATTTGACTTTCATTTGATTCAAATAACTTTGTAGAATGTATTTGACTTTCATTTGATTCAAATAGCTTTGTTTGAATGTGATTGACTTTCATTTGATTCAATTAGCTTTGTAGAATGTATTTTACTTTCATTTGATTCAAATAGCTTTAATTGAATGTGTTTGACTTTCATTTGATTCAATTAGCTTTGTTTGAATGTATTTGACTTTCATTTAAATTAAAAAGCTTTGTTTGAATGTGTTTGACTTTCATTTGATTCAATTAGCTTTGTAGAATGTATATGACTTTTATTTGATTTAATTAGCTTTGTTACAATGTTTTTGCCTCTCATTTGTTTCAAATAACTTTGTTTGAATGTGTTTGACTTTCATTTGATTCACTTAGCTTTGTAGAATGCATTTCACTTTCATTTTATTTAAATAACTTTGTTTGAATGTGTTAGACTTTCATATGATTGCAATAGCTTTATTTGAATGTGTTTAACTTTCATTTGATACAATTAGCTTTGTAGAATGTATTTGAAGTTCATTTGATCCAAATAGCTTTGTTTGAATGTGTTTGACTTTCATTTGATTCAATTTTCTTTGTAGAATGTATTTGACTTTTATTTGATTTAATTGACTTTGTTTGAATGTATTTGACTCTTATTTGATTCAAATAGCTTTATTTGAATGTATTTGACTTTCATTTGATTCAAATTCCTTTGTTTGAATGTGTTTGACTTTCATTTGATTCAAATAGCTTTGTTTGAATGTGTTTGACTTTCATTTGATTCAACTGGCTTTGTAGAATGTAATTGACTTTCATTTGATTCAAATAGCTTTATTTGAATGTGTTTGACTTTCATTTGATTCCAATTCTTTTGTTTGAATGTGTTTGACTTTCATTTGATTCAAATAGCTTTGTTTGAATGTGTTTGACTTTCATTTGATTCAATTAGGTTTTTAGAATGTATTTGACTTTAATTTGATTAAAATAGCTTTGTTTGAATGTGTTTGACTCTCATTTGATTCAAATAGCTTTGTAGAATGTATTTGACTTTCACTTGATTCAAATAGCATTGTAGAACGTATTTGACTTTCATTTGATTTAAATAGCTTTGTTTGAATGTGTTTGACTTTCATTTGATTCAACTAGCTTTGTAGAATGTATTTGACATTCATTTGATTCAAATAGCTTTGTTTGAATGTTTTTTACTTTCATTTGGTTCAATTAGCTTTAAAGAATGTATTTGACTTTTATTTTATTCAAATAGCTTTGTTTGAATGTGTTTGACTTTCATTTGATTCAATTAGCTTTGTAGATTGTATTTGACTTTCATTTAATTAAAATAGCTTTGTTTGAATGTGTTTGACTCTCATTTGATTCAAATAGCTTTGTAGAATGTATTTGAATTTCATTTGATTCAAATTGCATTGTAGAATTTATTTGACTTTCATCTGATTTAAATAGTGTGTTTGAATGTGTTTGACTTTCATTTGATTCAAATAGGTTTGTTTGAATATGTTTGACTTTCATTTGATTCAATTTTCTTTGTAGAATGTATTTGACTTTTATTTGATTTAATTGACTTTGTTTGAATGTATTTGACTCTCATTTGATTCAAATAGCTTTATTTGAATGTATTTGACTGTCATGTGATTCAAATTCCTTTGTTTGAATGTGTTTGACTTTCATTTGATTCAAATAGCTTTGTTTGAATGTGTTTGACTTTCCTTTGATTCAACTAGCTTTGTAGAATGTATTTGACTTTCATTTGATTCAAATAGCTTTATTTGAATGTGTTTGACTTTCATTTGATTCCAATTCTTTTGTTTGAATGTGTTTAACTTTCATTTGATTCAAATAGCTTTGTTTGAATGTGTTTGACTTTCATTTGATTCAATTAGGTTTTTAGAATGTATTTGACTTTCATTTGATTAAAATAGCTTTGTTTGAATGTGTTTGACTCTCATTTGATTCAAATAGCTTTGTAGAATGTATTTGACTTTCATTTGATTCAAATAGCATTGTAGATTGTATTTGACTTTCAGTTGATTTAAATAGCTTTGTTTGAATGTGTTTGACTTTCATTTGATTCAACTAGCTTTGTAGAATGTATTTGACATTCATTTGATTCAAATAACTTTGTTTGAATGTTTTTTTACTTTCATTTGGTTCAATTAGCTTTAAAGAATGTATTTGACTTTTATTTTATTCAAATAGCTTTGTTTGAATGTGTTTGACTTTCATTTGATTCAATTAGCTTTGTAGATTGTATTTGACTTTCATTTAATTAAAATAGCTTTGTTTGAATGTGTTTGACTCTCATTTGATTCAAATAGCTTTGTAGAATGCATTTGAATTTCATTTGATTCGAATTGCATTGTAGAATTTATTTGACATTCATCTGATTTAAATAGCTTTGTTTGAATGTGTTTGACTTTCATTTGATTCAAATAGGTTTGTTTGAATATGTTTGACTTTCATTTGATTCAAATAGCTTTGTAGAATGTATTTGACTTTCATTTGATTCAAATAGCTTTGTTTGAAAGTGATTGACTTTCATTTGATTCAATTAGCTTTGTAGAATGTATTTTACTTTCATTTGATTCAAATAGCTTTGATTGAATGTGTTCGATTTTCATTCGATTCAATTAGCTTTGTTTGAATGTGTTTGACATTCATATGATTCAATTAGCTTTGTTTGAATGTGTTTGACTTTCATTTGATTCATTTAGCTTTGTTTGAATGTGTTTAACTTTCATTTGATTCAATTAGCTTTGTAGAATGTATTTGACTTTCATTTGTTTCAAATAGCTTTGTTTGAATGTGTTTGACTTTCATTTGATTCAGTTAGCTTTGTAAAATGCATTTCACTTTCATTTTATTTAAATAACTTTGTTTGAATATGTTAGACTTTCTTTTGATACAAATAGCTTTATTTGAATGTGTTTGACTTTCATTTGATACAATTAGCTTTGTAGAATGTATTTGAAGTTCATTTGATCCAAATAGCTTTGTTTGAATGTGTTTGACTTTCATTTGATTCAATTTTCTTTGTAGAATGTATTTGACTTTTATTTGATTTAATTAACTTTGTTTGAATGTATTTGACTCTCATTTGATTCAAATAGCTTTATTTGAATGTGTTTGACTTTCATTTGATTCAAATTCCTTTGTTTGAATGTGTTTGACTTCCATTTGATTCAAATAGCTTTGTTTGAATGTGTTTGACTTTCATTTGATTCAACTAGCTTTGTAGAATGTATTTGACTTTTATTTGATTCAAATAGCTTTATTTGAATGTGTTTGACTTTCATTTGATTCAAATTCCTTTGTTTGAATGTGTTTGACTTTCATTTGATTCAAATTCCTTTGTTTGAATGTGTTTGACTTTCATTTGATTCAAATAGCTTTGTTTGAATGTTTTTTTCCTTTTATTTGGTTCAATAAGCTTTATAGAATGTATTTGACCTTTATTTTATTCAAATAGCTTTGTTTGAATGTGTTTGACTTTCATTTGATTCAAATAGCTTTGTTTGAATGTTTTTTACTTTGTTAGAATGTGTTAGACTTTCATTTGTTTCAAATAACTTTGTTTGAATGTGTTTGAATTTCATTTGATTCAATTTGCTTTGTAGAATGCATTTTACTTTCATTTGATTTATATAGCTTTGTTTGAATGTGTTTGACTTTCATTTAAATTAAAAAGCTTTTTTTTAATGTGTTTGACATTCATTTGATTTAAAAGGCTTTGTTTGAATGTGTTTGACTTTCATTTGATTCAATTAGCTTTGTAGAATGTATTTGACTCTCATTTGATTCAAATAGCTTTGTTTTGAATGTGTTTGACTCTCATTTGATTCGATTAGCTTTGTAGAATGTATTTGACTGTCATTTGATTCAAATAGCTTTGTTTGAATGTGTTTGACTTTTTTTTGATTCATTTAGCTTTGTTTGAATGTGTTTAACTTTCATTTGATTCAAATAGCTTTGTAGAATGTATTTGACTCTTATTTGATTTAATTTGCTTTGATTGAATGTGTTTGACTTTCATTTGATTCATTTAGCTTTGTTTGAATGTGTTTAACTTTCATTTGATTCAATTAGCTTTGTAGAATGTATTTAACTTTCATTTGTTTCAAATAGCTTTGTTTGAATGTGTTTGACTTTCATTTGATTCTGTTAGCTATGTACAATGCATTTCCCTTTCAATTTGATTCAATTAGCTTTGTTTGAATGTGTTTGACTTTCATTTGATTCAATTAGCTTTGTTTGAATGTGTTTGACATTCATATGATTCAATTAGCTTTGTTTGAATGTGTTTGACTTTCATTTGATTCATTTTGCTTTGTTTGAATGTGTTTAACTTTCATTTGATTCAATTAGCTTTGTAGAATGTATTTGACTTTCATTTGTTTCAAATAGCTTTGTTTGAATGTGTTTAACTTTCATTTGATGCAGTTAGCTTTGTAGAATGCATTTCACTTTCATTTTATTTAAATAACTTTGTTTGAATGTGTTAGACTTTCATTTGATTCAAATAGCTTTATTTGAATGTGTTTGACTTTCATTCGATACAATTAGCTTTGTAGAATGTATTTGACGTTCATTTGATCCAAATAGCTTTGTTTAAATGTGTTTGACTTTCATTTGATTCAATTTGCTTTGTAGAATGTATTTGACTTTTATTTGATTTAATTAGCTTTGTTTGAATGTATTTGACTTTCATTTAATTCAAATAGCTTCATTTGAATGTGTTTGACTTTCATTTGATTCAAATTCCTTTGTTTGAATGTGTTTGACTTTCATTTGATTCAAATAGCTTTGTTTGAATGTGTTTGACTTTCATTTCAATCAATTAGGTTTTTAGAATGTATTTGACTTTCATTTGATTAAAATAGCTTTGTTTGAATGTGTTTGACTCTCATTTGATTCAAATAGCTTTGTAGAATGTATTTGACTTTCATTTGATTCAAATAGCATTGTAGAATGTATTTGACTTTCATTTGATTTAAATAGCTTTGTTTGAATGTGTTTGACTTTCATTTGATTCAACTAGCTTTGTAGAATGTATTTGACATTCATTTGATTCAAATAGCTTTGTTTGAATGTTTTTTACTTTCATTTGGTTCAATTAGCTTTGTTTGAATGTTTTTTACTTTGTTAGAATGTGTTAGACTTTCATTTGTTTCAAATAACTTTGTTTGAATGTGTTTGAATTTCATTTGATTCAATTTGCTTTGTAGAATGCATTTCACTTTCATTTGATTTATATAGCTTTGTTTGAATGTGTTTGACTTTCATTTAAATTAAAAAGCTTTTTTTTAATGTGTTTGACATTCATTTGATTTAAAAGGCTTTGTTTGAATGTGTTTGACTTTCATTTGATTCAATTAGCTTTGTAGAATGTATTTGACTCTCATTTGATTCAAATAGCTTTGTTTTAAATGTGTTTGACTCTCATTTGATTCAATTAGCTTTGTAGAATGTATTTGACCGTCATTTGATTCAAATAGCTTTGTTTGAATGTATATGACTTTTATTACATTCAAATAGCTTTGTTTGAATGTGTTTAACTATCTTTTGATTCAATTAGCTTTGTAGAATGTATTTTACTCTAATTTGATTTAATTTGCTTTTGTTTGAATGTATTTGACTCTCATTTGATTTAAATAGCTTTGTAGAATGTATTTGACTTTCATTTGATTCAAATAGCTTTGTATAATGTATTTGACTTTCATTTGATTCAAATAGCTTTGTTTGAATGTGATTGACTTTCATTTGATTCAATTAGCTTTGTAGAATGTATTTTATTTTCATTTGATTCAAATAGCTTTGATTGAATGTGTTCGACTTTCATTTGATTCAATTAGCTTTGTTTGAATGTGTTTGACATTCATATGATTCAATTAGCTTTGTTTGAATGTGTTTGACTTTCATTTGATTCATTTAGCTTTGTTTGAATGTGTTTAACTTTCATTTGATTCAATTAGCTTTGTAGAATGTATTTGACTTTCATTTGTTTCAAATAGCTTTGTTTGAATGTGTTTAACTTTCATTTGATGCAGTTAGCTTTGTAGAATGCATTTCACTTTCATTTTATTTAAATAACTTTGTTTGAATGTGTTAGACTTTCATTTGATTCAAATAGCTTTATTTGAATGTGTTTGACTTTCATTCGATACAATTAGCTTTGTAGAATGTATTTGACGTTCATTTGATCCAAATAGCTTTGTTTAAATGTGTTTGACTTTCATTTGATTCAATTTGCTTTGTAGAATGTATTTGACTTTTATTTGATTTAATTAGCTTTGTTTGAATGTATTTGACTTTCATTTAATTCAAATAGCTTCATTTGAATGTGTTTGACTTTCATTTGATTCAAATTCCTTTGTTTGAATGTGTTTGACTTTCATTTGATTCAAATAGCTTTGTTTGAATGTGTTTGACTTTCATTTCATTCAATTAGGTTTTTAGAATGTATTTGACTTTCATTTGATTAAAATAGCTTTGTTTGAATGTGTTTGACTCTCATTTGATTCAAATAGCTTTGTAGAATGTATTTGACTTTCATTTGATTCAAATAGCATTGTAGAATGTATTTGACTTTCATTTGATTTAAATAGCTTTGTTTGAATGTGTTTGACTTTCATTTGATTCAACTAGCTTTGTAGAATGTATTTGACATTCATTTGATTCAAATAGCTTTGTTTGAATGTTTTTTACTTTCATTTGGTTCAATTAGCTTTAAAGAATGTATTTGACTTTGATTTTATTCAAATAGCTTTGTTTGAATATGTTTGACTTTCATTTGATTCAATTAGCTTTGTAGATTGTATTTGACTTTCATTTAATTAAAATAGCTTTGTTTAAATGTGTTTGACTCTCATTTGATTCAAATAGCTTTGTAGAATGTATTTGAATTTCATTTGATTCAAATTGCATTGTAGAATTTATTTGACTTTCATCTGATTTAAATAGCTTTGTTTGAATGTGTTTGACTTTCATTTGATTCAAATAGGTTTGTTTGAATATGTTTGACTTTTATTTGACTTTTATTTGATTTAATTGACTTTGTTTGAATGTATTTGACTCTCATTTGATTCAAATAGCTTTATTTGAATGTATTTGACAGTCATTTGATTCAAATTCCTTTGTTTGAATGTGTTTGACTTTCATTTGATTCAAATAGCTTTGTTTGAATGTGTTTGACTTTCATTTGATTCAACTAGCTTTGTAGAATGTATTTGACTTTCATTTGATTCAAATAGCTTTATTTGAATGTGTTTGACTTTCATTTGATTCCAATTCTTTTGTTTGAATGTGTTTGACTTTCATTTGATTCAAATAACTTTGTTTGAATGTGTTTGACTTTCATTTGATTCAATTAGGTTTTTAGAATGTATTTGACTTTCATTTGATTTAAATAGCTTTGTTTGAATGTGTTTGACTCTCATTTGATTCAAATAGCTTTGTAGAATGTATTTGACTTTCATTTGATTCAAATAGCATTGTAGAATGTATTTGACTTTCAGTTGATTTAAATAGCTTTGTTTGAATGTGTTTGACTTTCATTTGATTCAACTAGCTTTGTAGAATGTATTTGACATTCATTTGATTCAAATAGCTTTGTTTGAATGTTTTTTACTTTCATTTGGTTCAATTAGCTTTAAAGAATGTATTTGACTTTTATTTTATTCAAATAGCTTTGTTTGAATGTGTTTGACTTTCATTTGATTCAATTAGCTTTGTAGATTGTATTTGACTTTCATATAATTAAAATAGCTTTTTTTGAATGTGTTTGACTCTCATTTGATTCAAATAGCTTTGTAGAATGTATTTGAATTTCATTTGATTCGAATTGCATTGTAATATATTTTTGACTTTCATCTGATTTAAATAGCTTTGTTTGAATGTGTTTGACTTTCATATGATTCAAATAGGTTTGTTTGAATATGTTTGACTTTTATTTGATTCAAATAGCTTTGTAGAATGTATTTGACTTTCATTTGATTCAAATAGCTTTGTTTGAAAGTGATTGACTTTCATTTGATTCAATTAGCTTTGTAGAATGTATTTTACTTTCATTTGATTCAAATAGCTTTGATTGAATGTGTTCGACTTTCATTCGATTCAATTAGCTTTGTTTGAATGTGTTTGACATTCATATGATTCAATTAGCTTTGTTTGAATGTGTTTGACTTTCATTTGATTCATTTAGCATTGTTTGAATGTGTTTAGCTTTCATTTGATTTAATTAGCTTTGTAGAATGTATTTGACTTTCATTTGTTTCAAATAGCTTTGTTTGAATGTGTTTGACTTTCATTTGATTCAGTTAGCTTTGTAGAATGCATTTCACTTTCATTTTATTTAAATAACTTTGTTTGAATATGTTAGACTTTCTTTTGATACAAATAGCTTTATTTGAATGTGTTTGACTTTCATTTGATTTAAATAACTTTGTTTGAATGTATTTGACTCTCATTTAATTTAAATAGCTTTGTAGAATGTATTTGACTTTCATTTGATTCAAATAGCTTTGTAGAATGTATTTTACTTTCATTTGATTCAAATTCCTTTGTTTGAATGTGTTTGACTTTCATTTGATTCAAATAGCTTTGTTTGAATGTTTTTTTCCTTTTATTTGGTTCAATAAGCTTTATAGAATGTATTTGACCTTTATTTTATTCAAATAGCTTTGTTTGAATGTATTTGACTTTCATTTGATTCAAATAGCTTCATTTGAATGTGTTTGACTTTCATTTGATTCAAATTCCTTTGTTTGAATGTGTTTGACTTTGATTTGATTCAAATAGCTTTGTTTGAATGTGTTTGACTTTCATTTCATTCAATTAGGTTTTTAGAATGTATTTGACTTTCATTTGATTAAAATAGCTTTGTTTGAATGTGTTTGACTCTCATTTGATTCAGATAGTTTTGTAGAATGTATTTGACTTTCATTTGATTCAAATAGCATTGTAGAATTTATTTGACTTTCATTTGAATTAAATAGCTTTGTTTGAATGTGTTTGACTTTCATTTGATTCAAATAGCTTTGTTTGAATATGTTTGACTTTCATTTGATTCAACTAGCTTTGTAGAATGTATTTGACTTTTATTTGATTCAAATAGCTTTATTTGAATGTGTTTGACTTTCATTTGATTCCAATTCTTTTGTTTGAATGTGTTTGACTTTCATTTGATTCAAATAGCTTTGTTTGAATGTGTTTGACTTTGATTTGATTCAATTAGGTTTTTAGAATGTATTTGACTTTCATTTGATTAAAATAGATTTGTAGAATGTATATGACTTTTATTTCATTCAAATAGCTTTGTTTGAATGTGTTTAACTATCATTTGATTCAATTAGCTTTGTAGAATGTATTTTACTCTTATTTGATTTAATTTGCTTTTGTTTCAATGTATTTGACTCTCATTTGATTCAAATAGCTTTGTAGAATGTATTTGACTTTCATTTGATTCAAATAGCTTTGTAGAATGTATTTGATTTTCATTTGATTCAAATAGCTTTGTTTGAATGTGATTGACTTTACTTTGATTCAATTAGCTTTGTAGAATGTATTTGACTTTTATTTGATTTAATTAACTTTGTTTGAATGTATTTGACTCTCATTTGATTCAAATAGCTTTATTTGAATGTGTTTGACTTTCATTTGATTCAAATTCCTTTGTTTGAATGTGTTTGACTTCCATTTGATTAAAATAGCTTTGTTTGAATGTGTTTGACTTTCATTTGATTCAACTGGCTTTGTAGAATGTATTTGACTTTCATTTGATTCAAATAGCTATATTTGAATGTGTTTGACTTTCATTTGATTCAAATAGCTTTGTTTGAATGTGTTTTACTTTCATTTGATTCAAATTCCTTTGTTTGAATGTGTTTGACTTTCATTTGATTCAAATAGCTTTGTTTGAATGTTTTTGTCCTTTTATTTTGGTTCAATAAGCTTTATAGAATGTATTTGACCTTTATTTTATTCAAATAGCATTGTTTGAATGTTTTTGACTTTCATTTGATTCAAATAGCTTCATTTGAATGTGTTTGACTTTCATTTGATTCAAATTCCTTTGTTTGAATGTGTTTGACTTTGATTTGATTCAAATAGCTTTGTTTGAATGTGTTTGACTTTCATTTCATTCAATTAGGTTTTTAGAATGTATTTGACTTTCATTTGAATAAAATAGCTTTGTTTGAATGTATTTAACTCTCATTTGATTCAAATAGCTTTGTTTGAATGTGTTTGACTTTCATTTGATTCAAATAGCTTTGTTTGAATGTGTTTGACTTTCATTTGATTCAAATAGCATTGTAGAATTTATTTGACTTTCATTTGAATTAAATAGCTTTGTTTGAATGTGTTTGACTTTCATTTGATTCAAATAGCTTTGTTTGAATATGTTTGACTTTCATTTGATTCAATTAGCTTTGTAGAATATATATGACTTTTATTTCATTCAAATAGCTTTGTTTGAATGTGTTTAACTATCATTTGATTCAATTAGCTTTGTAGAATGTATTTTACTCTTATTTGATTTAATTTGCTTTTGTTTCAATGTATTTGACTCTCATTTGATTCAAATAGCTTTGTAGAATGTATTTGACTTCCATTTGATTCAAATAGCTTTGTAGAATGTATTTGACTTTCATTTGATTCAAATTCCTTTGTTTGAATGTGTTTGACTTTCATTTGATTCAACTGGTTTTGTAGAATGTATTTGACTTTCATTTGATTCAAATAGCTATATTTGAATGTGTTTGACTTTCATTTGATTCAATTAGCTTTGTTGAATGTATTTGAATTTCATTTGATTCAAATTCCTTTGTTTGAATGTGTTTGATTTTCATTTGATTCAAATAGCTTTGTTTGAATGTTTTTTTCATTTTATTTGGTTCAATAAGCTTTATAGAATGTATTTGACCTTTATTTTATTCAAATAGCTTTGTTTGAATGTGTTTGACTTTCATTTGATTCTAATAGCTTTGTTTGAATGTTTTTTACTTTATTAGAATGTGTTAGACTTTCATTTGTTTCATATAGCTTTGTTTGAATGTGTTTGAATTTCATTTGATTCATTTTGCTTTGTAGAATGCATTTCACTTTCATTTGATTTATATAGCTTTGTTTGAATGTGTTTGACTTTCATTAAAATTAAAAAGCTTTTTTTTAATGTGTGACATTCATTTGATTTAAATGGCTTTGTTTGAATGTGTTTGACTTTCATTTGATTCAATTAGCTTTGTAGAATGTATTTGACTCTCATTTGATTCAAATAGCTTTGTTTTGAATGTGTTTGACTTTCATTTGATTCAATTAGCTTTGTAGAATGTATTTGACTGTCATTTGATTCAAATAGCTTTGTTTGAATGTGTTTGACTTTTATTTGATTCATTTAGCTTTGTTTGAATGTGTTTAACTTTCATTTGATTCAAATAGCTTTGTAGAATGTATTTGACTCTTATTTGATTTAATTTGCTTTGATTGAATGTGTTTGACTTTCAGTTGATTCAATTAGCTTTGTTTGAATGTGTTTGACATTCATATGATTCAATTAGCTTTGTTTGAATGTGTTTGACTTTCATTTGATTCATTTAGCTTTGTTTGAATGTGTTTAACTTTCATTTGATTCAATTAGCTTTGTAGAATGTATTTAACTTTCATTTGTTTCAAATAGCTTTGTTTGAATGTGTTTGACTTTCATTTGATTCTGTTAGCTTTGTACAATGCATTTCACTTTCATTTTATTTAAATAACTTTGTTTGAATGTGTTAGACTTTCATTTGATTCAAGTAGCTTTATTTGAATGTATTTGACTTTCATTTGATACAATTAGGTTTGTAGAATGTATTTGACTTTCATTTGATTCAATTAGCTTTGTTTGAATGTATTTGACTTTCATTTGATTCAATTTGCTTTGTAGAATGTATTTGACTTTAATTTGATTTAATTAGCTTTGTTTGAATGTATTTGACTCTCATTTGATTCAAATAGCTTTATTTGAATGTGTTTGACTTTCATTTGATTCAAATTCCTTTGTTTGAATGTGTTTGACTTTCATTTGATTTAACTACCTTTGTAGAATGGATTTGACTTTCATTTGATTCAAATAGCTTTGTTTGAATGTTTTTTTACTTTCATTTGGTTCAATTAGCTTTAAAGAATGTATTTGACTTTTATTTTATTCAAGTAGCTTTGTTTGAATGTGTTTGACTTTCATTTGATTCAATTAGCTTTGTAGATTGTATTTGACTTTCATTTGATTAAAATAGCTTTGTTTGAATGTGTTTGACTCTCATTTGATTCAAATAGCTTTGTAGAATGTATTTGACTTTTATTTGATTCAAATAGCATTGTAGAATGTATTTGACTTTTCATTTGATTTAAATAGCTTTGTTTGAATGTGTTTGACTTTCATTTGATTCAAATAGCTTTGTTTGAATATGTTTGACTTTCATTTGATTCAATTAGCTTTGTAGAATGTATATGACTTTTATTACATTCAAATAGCTTTGTTTGAATGTGTTTAACTATCTTTTGATTCAATTAGCTTTGTAGAATGTATTTTACTCTTATTTGATTTAATTTGCTTTTGTTTGAATGTATTTTACTCTTATTTGATTCAATTAGCTTTGTAGAATGTATTTGACTTTAATTTGATTCAAATAGCTTTGTAGAATGTATTTGACTTTCATTTGATTTAAATAGCTTTGTTTGAATGTGATTGACTTTCATTTGATTCAATTAGCTTTGTAGAATGTATTTTACTTTCATTTGATTCAAATAACTTTGATTGAATGTGTTCGACTTTCATTTGATTCAATTAGCTTTGTTTGAATGTGTTTGACATTCATATGATTCAATTAGCTTTGTTTGAATGTGTTTGACTTTCATTTGATTCATTTAGCTTTGTTTGAATGTGTTTAACTTTCATTTGATTCAATTAGATTTGTAGAATGTATTTGACTTTCATTTGTTTCAAATAGCTTTGTTTGAATGTGTTTGACTTTCATTTGATGCAGTTAGCTTTGTAGAATGCATTTCACTTTCATTTTATTTAAATAACTTTGTTTGAATGTGTTAGACTTTCATTTGATTCAAATAGCTTTATTTGAATGTATTTGACTTTCATTTGATACAATTAGCTTTGTAGAATGTATTTGACGTTCATTTGATCCAAATAGCTTTGTTTAAATGTGTTTGACTTTCATTTGATTCAATTTGCTTTGTAGAATGTATTTGACTTTTATTTGAATTAATTAGCTTTGTTTGAATGTATTTGACTTTCATTTGATTCAAATAGCTTCATTTGAATGTGTTTGACTTTCATTTGATTCAAATTCCTTTGTTTGAATGTGTTTGACTTTCATTTGATTCAAATAGCTTTGTTTGAATGTGTTTGACTTTAATTTCATTTAATTAGGTTTTTAGAATGTATTTGACTTTCATTTGATTAAAATAGCTTTGTTTGAATGTGTTTGACTCTCATTTGATTCAAATAGCTTTGTAGAATGTATTTGACTTTCATTTGATTCAAATAGCATTGTAGAATTTATTTGACTTTCATTTGAATTAAATAGCTTTGTTTGAATGTGTTTGACTTTCATTTGATTCAAATAGCTTTGTTTAAATATGTTTGACTTTCATTTGATTCAATTAGCTTTGTAGAATGTATATAACTTTTATTTCATTCAAATAGCTTTGTTTGAATGTGTTTAACTATCATTTGATTCAATTAGCTTTGTAGAATGTATTTTACTCTTATTTGATTTAATTTGCTTTTGTTTCAATGTATTTGACTCTCATTTGATTCAAATAGCTTTGTAGAATGTATTTGACTTTCATTTGATTCTAATAGCTTTGTTTGAATGTGATTGACTTTCATTTGATTAAATTAGCTTTGTAGAATGTATTTTACTTTCATTTGATTCAAATAGCTTTGATTGAATGTGTTCGACTTTCATTTGATTCAATTAGCTTTGTTTGAATGTATTTAACTTTCATTTAAATTAAAATTAGCTTTGTATAATGTATATGACTTTTATTTGATTCAATTAGCTATGTTACAATGTTTTTGCCTCTCATTTGTTTCAAATAGCTTTGTTTGAATGTGTTTGACTTTCATTTGATTCAGTTAGCTTTGTAGAATGCATTTCACTTTCATTTTATTTAAATAACTTTGTTTGAATGTGTTAGACTTTCATTTGATTCAAATAGCTTTATTTGAATGTATTTGACTTTCATTTGATTCAAATAGCATTGTAGAATTTATTTGACTTTTCATTTGATTTAAATAGCTTTGTTTGAATGTGTTTGACTTTCATTTGATTCAAATAACTTTGTTTGAATATGTTTGACTTTCATTTGATTCAATTAGCTTTGTAGAATGTATATGACTTTTATTACATTCAAATAGCTTTGTTTGAATGTGTTTAACTATCTTTAGATTCAATTAGCTTTGTAGAATGTATTTTACTCTTATTTGATTTAATTTGCTTTTGTTTGAATGTATTTTACTCTTATCTGATTCAATTAGCTTTGTAGAATGTATTTGACTTTAATTTGATTCAAATAGCTTTGTAGAATGTATTTGACTTTCATTTGATTCAAATAGCTTTGTTTGAATGTGATTGACTTTCATTTGATTCAATTAGCTTTGTAGAATGTATTTTACTTTCATTTGATTCAAATAGCTTTGATTGAATGTGTTCGACTTTCATTTGATTCAATTAGATTTGTTTGAATGTGTTTGACATTCATATGATTCAATTAGCTTTGTTTGAATGTGTTTGACTTTCATTTGATTCATTTAGCTTTGTTTGAATGTGTTTAACTTTCATTTGATTCAATTAGCTTTGTAGAATGTATTTGACTTTCATTTGTTTCAAATAGCTTTGTTTGAATGTGTTTGACTTTCATTTGATGCAGTTAGCTTTGTAGAATGCATTTCACTTTCATTTTATTTAAATAGCTTTGTTTGATTGTGTTAGACTTTCATTTGATTCAAATAGCTTTATTTGAATGTGTTTGACTTTCATTCGATACAATTAGCTTTGTAGAATGTATTTGACGTTCATTTGATCCAAATAGCTTTGTTTAAATGTGTTTTACTTTCATTTGATTCAATTTGCTTTGTAGAATGTATTTGACTTTTATTTGATTTAATTAGCTTTGTTTGAATGTATTTGACTTTCATTTGATTCAAATAGCTTCATTTGAATGTGTTTGACTTTCATTTGATTCAAATTCCTTTGTTTGAATGTGTTTGACTTTCATTTCATTCAATTAGGTTTTTAGAATGTATTTGACTTTCATTTGATTAAAATAGCTTTGTTTGAATGTGTTTGACTCTCATTTGATTCAAATAGCTTTGTAGAATGTATTTGACTTTCATTTGATTCAAATAGCATTGTAGAATTTATTTGACTTTCATTTGAATTAAATAGCTTTGTTTGAATGTGTTTGACTTTCATTTGATTCAAATAGCTTTGTTTGAATGTGTTTGACTTTCATTTGATTCAATTAGCTTTGTAGAATGTATATGACTTTTATTTCATTCAAATAGCTTTGTTTGAACGTGTTTAACTATCATTTGATTCAATTAGCTTTGTAGAATGTATATGATTTTTATTTGATTTAATTAGCTTTGTTACAATGTTTTTGCCTCTCATTTGTTTCAAATAGCTTTGTTTGAATGTGTTTGACTTTCATTTGATTCAGTTAGCTTTGTAGAATGCATTTCACTTTCATTTTATTTAAATAACTTTGTTTGAATGTGTTAGACTTTCATTTGATTAAAATAGCTTTATTTGAATGTATTTGACTTTCATTTGATTCAAATAGCATTGTAGAATTTATTTGACTTTTCATTTGATTTAAATAGCTTTGTTTGAATGTGTTTGACTTTCATTTGATTCAAATAGCTTTGTTTGAATATGTTTGACTTTCATTTGATTCAATTAGCTTTGTAGAATGTATATGACTTTTATTACATTCAAATAGCTTTGTTTGAATGTGTTTAACTATCTTTTGATTGAATTAGCTTTGTAGAATGTATTTTACTCTTATTTGATTTAATTTGCTTTTGTTTGAATGTATTTGACTCTCATTTGATTTAAATAGCTTTGTAGAATGTATTTGACTTTCATTTGATTCAAATAGCTTGGTAGAATGTATTTTACTTTCATTTGATTCAAATAGCTTTGTTTGAATGTGATTGACTTTCATTTGATTCAATTAGCTTTGTAGAATGTATTTTACTTTCATTTGATTCAAATAGCTTTGATTGAATGTATTTGACTTTTGTTTGATTTAATTAACTTTGTTTGAATGTATTTGACTTTCATTTGATTCAAATAGCTTTATTTGAATGTGTTTGACTTTCATTTGATTCAAATTCCTTTGTTTGAATGTGTTTGACTTCCATTTGATTAAAATAGCTTTGTTTGAATGTGTTTGACTTTCATTTGATTCAACTGGCTTTGTAGAATTTATTTGACTTTTATTTGATACAAATAGCTATATTTGAATGTGTTTGACTTTCATTTGATTCAAATAGCTTTGTTTGAATGTGTTTTACTTTCATTTGATTCAAATTCCTTTGTTTGAATGTGTTTGACATTCATTTGATTCAAATAGCTTTGTTTGAATGTTTTTTTCCTTTTATTTGGTTCAATAAGCTTTATAGAATGTATTTGACCTTTATTTTATTCAAATAACTTTGTTTGAATGTATTTGACTATCATTTGATTCAAATAGCTTCATTTGAATGTGTTTGACTTTCATTTGATTCAAATTCCTTTGTTTGAATGTGTTTGACTTTGATTTGATTCAAATAGCTTTGTTTGAATGTGTTTGACTTTCATTTCATTCAATTAGGTTTTTAGAATGTATTTGACTTTCATTTGATTAAAATAGCTTTGTTTGAATGTGTTTGACTCTCATTTGATTCAAATAGCTTTGTTTGAATGTATTTGACTTTCATTTGATTCAAATAGCTTTGTTTGAATGTGTTTGACCTTTATTTCATTCAATTAGGTTTTTAGAATGTATTTGACTTTCATTTGATTAAAATAGCTTTGTTTGAATGTGTTTGACTCTCATTTGATTCAAATAGCTTTGTAGAATGTATTTGACTTTCATTTGATTCAAATAGCATTGTAGAATTTATTTGACTTTCATTTGAATTAAATAGCTTTGTTTGAATGTGTTTGACTTTCATTTGATTCAAATAGCTTTGTTTGACTTTCATTTGATTCAATTAGCTTTGTAGAATGTATATGACTTTTATTTCATTCAAATAGCTTTGTTTGAATGTGTTTAACTATCATTTGATTAAATTAGCTTTGTAGAATGTATTTTACTCTTATTTGATTTAATTTGCTTTTGTTTCAATGTATTTGACTCTCATTTGATTCAAATAGCTTTGTAGAATGTATTTGACTTTCATTTGATTCAAATAGCTTTGCAGAATGTATTTGACTTTCATTTGATTCTAATAGCTTTGTTTGAATGTGATTGACTTTCATTTGATTCAATTAGCTTTGTAGAATGTATTTTACTTTCATTTGATTCAAATAGCTTTGATTGAATGTGTTTGACTTTCATTTGATTCAATTAGCTTTGTTTGAATGTATTTGACTTTCATTTAAATTAAAAAGCTTTGTTTGAATGTGTTTGACTTTCATTTGATTCAATTAGCTTTGTAGAATGTATATGACTTTTATTTGATTTAATTAGCTTTGTTACAATGTTTTTGCCTCTCATTTGTTTCAAATAGCTTTGTTTGAATGTGTTTGACTTTCATTTGATTCAGTTAGCTTTGTAGAATGCATTTCACTTTCATTTTATTTAAATAACATTGTTTGAATGTGTTAGACTTTCATTTGATTAAAATAGCTTTATTTGAATGTATTTGACTTTCATTTGATTCAAATAGCATTGTAGAATTTATTTGACTTTTCATTTGATTTAAATAGCTTTGTTTGAATGTGTTTGACTTTCATTTGATTCAAATAGCTTTGTTTGAATATGTTTGACTTTCATTTGATTCAATTAGCTTTGTAGAATGTATATGACTTTTATTACATTCAAATAGCTTTGTTTGAATGTGTTTAACTATCTTTTGATTGAATTAGCTTTGTAGAATGTATTTTTACTCTTATTTGATTTAATTTGCTTTTGTTTGAATGTATTTGACTCTCATTTGATTTAAATAGCTTTGTAGAATGTATTTGACTTTCATTTGATTCAAATAGCTTTGTAGAATGTATTTTACTTTCATTTGATTCAAATAGCTTTGTTTGAATGTGATTGACTTTCATTTGATTCAATTAGCTTTGTAGAATGTATTTTACTTTCATTTGATTCAAATAGCTTTGATTGAATGTGTTTGACTTTCATTTGATTCAATTAGCTTTGTTTGAATGTATTTGAATTTCATTTAAATTAAAAAGCTTTGTTTGAATGTGTTTGACTTTCATTTGATTCAATTAGCTTTGTAGAATATATATGACTTTTATTTGATTTAATTAGCTTTGTTACAATGTTTTTGCCTCTCATTTGTTTCAAATAGCTTTGTTTGAATGTGTTTGACTTTCATTTGATTCAGTTAGCTTTGTAGAATGTATTTGAAGTTCATTTGATCCAAATAGCTATGTTTAAATGTGTTTGACTTTCATTTGATTCAATTTTCTTTGTAGAATGTATTTGACTTTTATTTGATTTAATTAACTTTGTTTGAATGTATTTGACTCTCATTTGATTCAAATAGCTTTATTTGAATGTATTTGACTTTCATTTGATTCAAATTCCTTTGTTTGAATGTGTTTGACTTTCATTCGATTCAAATAGCTTTGTTTGAATGTGTTTGACTTTCATTTGATTCAACTAGCTTTGTAGAATGTATTTGACTTTCATTTGATTCAAGTAGCTTTATTTGAATGTGTTTGACTTTCATTTGATTCAAATTCCTTTGTTTGAATGTGTTTGACTTTCATTTGATTCAAATTCCTTTGTTTGAATGTGTTTGACTTTCATTTGATTCAAATAGCTTTGTTTGAATGTTTTTTTTCCTTTTATTTGGTTCAATAAGCTTTATAGAATGTATTTGACCTTTATTTTATTCAAATAGCTTTGTTTGAATGTGTTTGACTTTCATTTGATTCAAATAGCTTTGTTTGAATGTTTTTTACTTTGTTAGAATGTGTTAGACTTTCATTTGATTCAAATAACTTTGTTTGAATGTGTTTGAATTTCATTTGATTCAATTTGCTTTGTAGAATGCATTTCACTTTCATTTGATTTATATAGCTTTGTTTGAATGTGTTTGACTTTCATTTAAATTAAAAAGCTTTTTTTTAATGTGTTTGACATTCATTTGATTTAAAAGGCTTTGTTTGAATGTGTTTGACTTTCATTTGATTCAATTAGCTTTGTAGAATGCATTTGACTCTCATTTGATTCAAATAGCTTTGTTTTGAATGTGTTTGACTTTCATTTGATTCAATTAGCTTTGTATAATGTATTTGACTGTCATTAGATTCAAATAGCTTTGTTTGAATGTGTTTGACTTTTATTTGATTCATTTAGCTTTGTTTGAATGTGTTTAACTTACATTTGATTCAAATAGCTTTGTAGAATGTATTTGACTCTTATTTGATTTAATTTGCTTTGATTGAATGTGTTTGACTTTTATTTGATTCAATTAGCTTTGTTTGAATGTGTTTGACATTCATATGATTCAATTAGCTTTGTTTGAATGTGTTTGACTTTCATTTGATTCATTTAGCTTTGTTTGAATGTGTTTAACTTTCATTTGATTCAATTAGCTTTGTATAATGTATTTAAATTACATTTGTTTCAAATAGCTTTGTTTGAATGTGTTTGACTTTCATTTGATTTTGTTAGCTTTGTACAATGCATTTCACTTTCATTTTATTTAAATAACTTTGTTTGAATGTGTTAGACTCTCATTTGATTCAAATAGCTTTGTAGAATGTATTTGACTTTCATTTGATTCAAATAGCTTTGTAGAATGTATTTGACTTTCATTTGATTCTAATAGCTTTGTTTGAATGTGATTGACTTTCATTTGATTCAATTAGCTTTGTAGAATGTATTTTACTTTCATTTGATTCAAATAGCTTTGATTGAATGTGTTTGACTTTCATTTGATTCAATTAGCTTTGTTTGAATGTATTTGACTTTCATTTAAATTGAAAAGCTTTGTTTGAATGTGTTTGACTTTCATTTGATTCAATTAGCTTTGTAGAATGTATATGACTTTTATTTGATTTAATTAGCTTTGTTACAATGTTTTTGCCTCTCATTTGTTTCAAATAGCTTTGTTTGGATGTGTTTGACTTTCATTTGATTCAGTTAGCTTTGTAGAATGTATTTCACTTTCATTTTATTTAAATAACTTTGTTTGAATGTGTTAGACTTTCATTTGATTCAAATAGCTTTATTTGAATGTGTTTGACTTTCATTTGATACAATTAGCTTTGTAGAATGTATTTGAAGTTCATTTGATCCAAATAGCTTTGTTTAAATGTGTTTGACTTTCATTTGATTCAATTTTCTTTGTAGAATGTATTTGACTTTTATTTGATTTAATTAACTTTGTTTGAATGTATTTGACTCTCATTTGATTCAAATAGCTTTATTTGAATGTATTTGACTTTCATTTGATTCAAATTCCTTTGTTTGAATGTGTTTGACTTTCATTTGATTCAAATAGCTTTGTTTGAATGTGTTTGACTTTCACTTGATTCAACTAGCTTTGTAGAATGTATTTGACTTTCATTTGATTCAAGTAGCTTTATTTGAATGTGTTTGACTTTCATTTGATTCAAATTCCTTTGTTTGAATGTGTTTGACTTTCATTTGATTCAAATTCCTTTGTTTGAATGTGTTTGACTTTCATTTGATTCAAATAGCTTTGTTTGAATGTTTTTTTCCTTTTATTTGGTTCAATAAGCTTTATAGAATGTATTTGACCTTTATTTTATTCAAATAGCTTTGTTTGAATGTGTTTGACTTTCATTTGATTCAAATAGCTTTGTTTGAATGGTTTTTACTTTGTTAGAATGTGTTAGACTTTCATTTGATTCAAATAGCTTTGTTTGAATGTGTTTGAATTTCATTTGATTCAATTTGCTTTGTAGAATGCATTTCACTTTCATTTGATTTATATAGCTTTGTTTGAATGTGTTTGACTTTCATTTAAATTAAAAAGCTTTTTTTTAATGTGTTTGACATTCATTTGATTTAAAAGGCTTTGTTTGAATGTGTTTGACTTTCATTTGATTCAATTAGCTTTGTAGAATGCATTTGACTCTCATTTGATTCAAATAGCTTTGTTTTGAATGTGTTTGACTTTCATTTGATTCAATTAGCTTTGTATAATGTATTTGACTGTCATTAGATTCAAATAGCTTTGTTTGAATGTGTTTGACTTTTATTTGATTCATTTAGCTTTGTTTGAATGTGTTTAACTTTCATTTGATTCAAATAGCTTTGTAGAATGTATTTTACTCTTATTTGATTTAATTTGCTTTGATTGAATGTGTTTGACTTTTATTTGATTCAATTAGCTTTGTTTGAATGTGTTTGACATTCATATGATTCAATTAGCTTTGTTTGAATGTGTTTGACTTTCATTTGATTCATTTAGCTTTGTTTGAATGTGTTTAACTTTCATTTGATTCAATTAGCTTTGTATAATGTATTTAACTTTCATTTGTTTCAAATAGCTTTGTTTGAATGTGTTTGACTTTCATTTGATTCTGTTAGCTTTGTACAATGCATTTCACTTTCATTTTATTTAAATAACTTTGTTTGAATGTGTTAGACTCTCATTTGATTCAAATAGCTTTGTAGAATGTATTTGACTTTCATTTGATTCAAATAGCTTTGTAGAATGTATTTGACTTTCATTTGATTCTAATAGCTTTGTTTGAATGTGTTTGACTTTCATTTAATTCAATTAGCTTTGTAGAATGTATTTGACTTTCATTTGATTCAAATAGCTTTGTTTGAATGTGTTTGAATTTCATTTGATTCAATTTTCTTTGTAGAATGCATTTCACTTTCATTTGATTTATATAGCTTTGTTTGAATGTGATGTGTAAGCAAGATGAGAACCTTGTTACAAAAGTACGTTTTAAGGGGTCTTAGTGAAATCGTGATTAGTGAAGGGGAGAATAGGGGAACACTCAACCCTAGTCTCGGATATAACAAAGGGGAACACTCACCCTTTGCTTGGTGTAGTTAGGAATGGGGAACACTCAACCCACTCGTTCACTACGCAAGTTCCTAGGTTTGGGAACACTCTACCAAAACTAGCACTCTTCAAATTTGAGTTATCAAACTTGGACCTTAAAAATGACTAATTGCTAAGTCACGTTTAATCAACAAAACACAAGTGTTTAAGCAAATTTCTGGATGCTTTTCATTCATGCATAGTACACTTTTTATAGTAGTGTATAAGTTACATAAAGGAACATAGGATTCCCTTCTACAATTTTTAATGATCATCCATCACTTGCCTAATTAAAAGACAAGATAAAATGCTAATTATAAGGTGATTAAAAGGCTCATATGACTGTCCAATTAACCCCTCATAACAACAAAGTAAAACTAATCAACTAAGCTTAAAACTATGCTTAAATTAAGGAGAAAACGTTCAGCAATCATGAGGTCTTCAAACAGCATTTTCAACGTCCAAGAAAACATGCAAACAACCCCCTTGAGTCACGCTTGTAACCTCCCATTTAAACCCTTGATTCAAGCTCCTTTATTCTAGCAACAACTCTCTAATTAAGTACATGTAAACCCCAAGTAAAGAGGTAGAATAATCAGCCAACTAATGCCTTAATTCACGCCCAACACAAGCCTTGAATCACGCTGTCAAAATCAGTCCAATGTAACTCCCAAATGCATAAATCATGCGTGGCTTCAAGCTTGGAAAAACGGCTCATGTACTAGATACCTTCAACAAGATTAATTACACTAAGGGAAGTGTAACCATTTGTTAAACTCTTTGGACTAAAACCGTGCATAGGATTGAAGAATGATTTAGACAAGAATAATCCCTTAGCACCTTGCTCAATAGCACCGTGTTGAACCTCCTCATCTTGACCATGGATAGTTGACCCTTGACCATCTTGGTCATCTTCCCCTTCTTCAAAAGGAATTGCCCTCAATTCATCATCATCAAAGTAAGGAGCAAGATCACCAATGTTGAATGTACTTGAGACACCATATTGGCCTCCCAAATCTATTTTGTATGCATTGTCATTGATCCTTTCCACGACCTCAAACGGACCCTCGGCTCTTGGCATAAGCTTGTTCTTCCTTTTGCTAGGAAAACGTTCTTTCCTCATGTAAATCCACACCAAGTCCCCAACTTCAAAAGACTTCATATTTCTAACTCGTTTGTTGGCTTGTTTCTTGTAGATTTCATTTGCCTTTTCAATGTTTCTTCGAACTTCTTTATGGACTTTTATCATGAACTCGGCTTGCTCCTTTGCCCCACCATGAACGAACTTGTCTTTTGGCAAAGCAATAAGATCAATGGGAACATAAGGGTTAACGCCATATACTACTTCAAAAGGAGAGTACTTCGTAGTAGCACTAGGTGTCCTATTATAAGCAAACTCGGCATGAGCAAGCTTATTATCCCAATCTTTGGTACTTTTGCTTACCAAAGCCCTAAGCAACGAACCAAGTATCCTATTCACCACCTCCGTTTGACCATCGGTTTGTGGATGATGTGAGGTAGAAAACAATAACTTAGTTCCCATCAAACGCCAAATAGACTTCCAAAAATGACTTAGGAACTTAGTATCACGATCCGACACAATGGTGCGTGGCACCCCATGAAAACGAACCACTTCTTCGAAGTATAACTTAGCCACTTTTACTGCATCTTCAGTTTTATGGCAAGGAATGAAATGAGCCATTTTTGAAAACCGATCAACCACCACCATTATTGAATCCTTGCCTCTTTGAGTTCTTGGCAAAGCTACAATAAAATCCATACTAACATCTTCCCAAGGTCTCTCGGGAATTGGTAAGGGCTTGTAGAGACCTTTATGAAACACCATCTTTGCTCTTTGACAAGTAGAACAACGACTCACCACATGATGAACCGTGGCTAACATTTTCGGCCAATAAAAGTGAGCTTGGAGAAGCTCCACTGTCTTGTGAATACCAACGTGACCAGCTAGCCCTCCCCCATGAGCTTCATGTATCAACAAACTTCTAATGGGACATTTTGGAATACATAATCTATTTCCTTTAAAAAGAAAACCATTATGTAAGGAAAACAGATCATAGACTCCATGGACACAGTTATCAATTATCCTTTTGAGTTCATCATCTTCTTGATAGTATTCTTTGATCAAATCGAACCCAAGTACCTTTGCTTCAACCATTCCAAGCAAATTATGCCTTCGAGATAAGGCATCCGCAACCACATTAGCTTTCCCACTCTTGTATTTAGAGGAAAAGTTAAATGTTTGCAAGAATTCGACCCACTTTGCATGTCTTGCATTCAGCTTCTTTTGGCCATGTATGAACCTCAAGGATTCATGATCGGAATGCAATATGAAAGGTTGTGGCCTCAAGTAATGTGACCAATGATCTAGAGCTCTTACCATAGCATAGAACTCTTTATCATAGGTGGAGTAATTCAACTTTCCTTGACTCATCTTCTCACTAAAGTAAGCAATGGGACGCCACCTTGAATCAATACGGCACCAATACCCTTTCCACTTGCGTCACATTCAACCTCAAGTGGTTTGGAAAAATCCGGAAGTGCTAAGATGGGTGTGTTGCACATCTTCTTCTTGACTTCTTCAAACGCCCTTTGAGCTTGGGGTGTCCATTCTAACACGCCTTTCTTAGTACACTCGGTGATGGGAGACATGAGTGTGCTAAAGTTTTTGATGAATCTTCTATAGAAGGAGGCAAGTCCATGAAATGAACGAACTTCCGTGAGTGTCCTTGGACTAGGCCATGATTGAATTGCTTCAATTTTGCTAGGATCCACCTTCACGCCATCACCTGAAACTATGTAACCAAGAAACATGACTTCATACAATAAAAAATCACATTTTTCTAGTTTCCCATACAATTTTTCTTGCCTCAAAACAGAAAATACTTGGAAAAGATGATCAAAATGAGATTCTTCATCACGTGAATAAATGAGAATGTCATCCAAGTATACTACCACGAACTTGCAAGAAATGGCCTTAGCACCTCATTCATTAATCTCATGAACGTGCTAGGGGCATTTGTAAGGCCAAATGGCATGACGAGCCACTCATACAACCCATGCTTTGTCTTGAACGCGGTTTTCCATTCATCCCCTTCTCTCATGCGAATTTGATGATACCCACTTCTCAAGTCTACCTTTGAGAAGACCTTGGAACCACTTAACTCATCAGCATGTCATGAAGCCTTGGAATTGGAAACCTGTACTTGATAGTAATGTTATTAACGGCTCTACTATCAATACACATTCTCCAAGTACCATCTTTCTTAGGGACCAACAAAGCAGGAACGGCACATGGACTCATGGACTCACGCACATAACCCATCCCCATTAGCTCTTCAATTTGACGTTGTAATTCCTTAGTTTCTAAAGGGTTACACCTATAGGCTGGCTTATTTGGCAAAGGTGCTCCGGGAATGAGATCGATTTGATGCTCAATTCCACGTATGGGTGGTAGTTCTTTAGGTAATTCATTCGGAAAAACGTCCTCAAAATCCTTAATCAATTGGGCTAACTTAGGATTTTGAGCAACAAAATTTTCGTGGGTTTCTTTGGAGTATAGTATGAACAACTCTCCCTCACCATCTAACTCCCTTTCAAACTCTTTAAGAGACAACAAGGATACTTCTTTTTGGGGTGTTTGTGATGGTGAAAACCGTGGGGGTGGTAAAGGGTGTAGTTTTTTCTTTCTCCCTTCATGGACTATGGTATACGTGTTGTGATACCCATCATGTATAGATCTTTTATCAGTTTGCCAAGGCCTACCAAGTAGAATATGACAAGCATCCATAGACACAACATCACATAATATAGAATCACAATACGAACCAATACAAAAAGAAACCATGCATTGCTTCCTAACCCCAGTGCTAGCATTAGAATCTAACCAACTTAATTTGTAAGGTTGTGGATGATTAGTAGTCGTAAGACCAAGTTTAGATACTAGGGTCTTAGACACGGTATTAGCCTCACTTCCTCCATCAATAATCAAATCACATACCTCGTCACCAATTTTACAACGGGTGATGAAAATGTGTTGTCGTTGGGGGGCAGCATCCTCTTCCACACGTGCTTGTAAGGCCCTCCTAATCACGAGGCTAGTCTTCTCCTCTGGCTCGGCAATGCAATCATCACAATCATCTTCAACTTCTTCTTCCCCCTCCTCAAACTCATCCCAGTTGATGTTTTGAGTGGCCATGAGCTTAACCTCTTGTATGGTTAACGCCCTAGTATTAGGACAATCCTTCTTGTAATGACCTCGTCCTCCACATTTGTAACACACAATGTCACCTAGCTTCACGTCCTTTGTGTCCTTTTTTGGTGGATTACTTGGTTTGTTAAAGGAAGAACCTTCCTTCGTAGGAAAAGAAGGTTTTCGTGCCAATTGAGGAATGGTAGTAGGCTTCTTCTTCTTCCTCTTAGCATCGAACTTAATCACCAACTTGCAAGCTTCAGCAAACGTGAGGTTAGTATAACTTCAAGTTTGTCTTGTAATTCTTGGTCCAAACCAGATATGAAACGCCCCATTTTGAGCTCTTCATTTTCGGTTACTTCACACACAATAGCAAGTCTATCAAACTCTTTTATGTAATCCTCCACAGAGTCCCCATTTTGTTGCAAGGTACTCCACTTCACATATTGACTCTGCTTGTAATTGTGGGGGATGAAACGGTCTTTCATCCGTTTCTTGAGTTTGCCCCAAGTAGAGATAGAGCTTTCCCCCTAAGGGTACGTCCCCTCTGCTCTCCTTGTAGCCAACTATCACCATAGCCTTCAACTTGACTTTGGCAATCTTAAAACGTTGAACATCCTCATGAATGTCCTTGTATTCAAAGTACCTTTCCAAGGATTTCTCCCATTCCAAGTACTTCTCTGGATCAAGTGTCCATCAAAGAAGGACGTCCACTTTGAGACTCTATCTTCCCTCCTAGGTGGAGGGTCTTCATTCTTGAATCTCTCCTATCTTGCTCGTTCATGAGCCTTGCCATCAAGGCAGCAAGGTTCCCTTGTAGATTGGCATTGGTTTCGGCCAAACCTTCTTGACTAGCAATGGATCGATTAAGAGCTTCCAAGGCTGTCTCTCAAGTCTTGATTCTCTCCCATGGTGTGTAGGTATACGACCCCTTAGGAAATGTTTAGGAAAACACCCCCTACCTGACGCGCCAAATGATGTGTAAGCAAGATGAGAACCTTGTTTACAAAAGTACGTTTTAAGGGGTCTTAGTGAAATCGTATTAGTGAAGGGGAGAATAGGGGAACACTCAACCCTAGTCTCGGATATAACAAAGGGGAACACTCACCCTTTGCTTGGTGTAGTTAGGAATGGGGAACACTCAACCCACTCGTTCACTACGCAAGTTCCTAGGTTTGGGAACACTCTACCAAAACTAGCACTCTTCAAATTTGAGTTATCAAACTTGGACCTTAAAAATGACTAATTGCTAAGTCACGTTTAATCAACAAAACACAAGTGTTTAAGCAAATTTCTGGATGCTTTTCATTCATGCATAGTACACTATTTATAGTAGTGTATAAGTTACATAAAGGAACATAGGATTCCCTTCTACAATTTTTAATGATCATCCATCACTTGCCTAATTAAAAGACAAGATAAAATGCTAATTATAAGGTGATTAAAAGGCTCATATGACTGTCCAATTAACCCCTCATAACAACAAAGTAAAACTAATCAACTAAGCTTAAAACTATGCTTAAATTAAGGAGAAAACGTTCAGCAATCATGAGGTCTTCAAACAGCATTTTCAACGTCCAAGAAAACATGCAAACAACCCCCTTGAGTCACGCTTGTAACCTCCCATTTAAACCCTTGATTCAAGCTCCTTTATTCTAGCAACAACTCTCTAATTAAGTACATGTAAACCCCAAGTAAAGAGGTAGAATAATCAGCCAACTAATGCCTTAATTCACGCCCAACACAAGCCTTGAATCACGCTGTCAAAATCAGTCCAATGTAACTCCCAAATGCATAAATCATGCGTGGCTTCAAGCTTGGAAAAACGGCTCATGTACTAGATACCTTCAACAAGATTAATTACACTAAGGGAAGTGTAACCATTTGTTAAACTCTTTGGACTAAAACCGTGCATAGGATTGAAGAATGATTTAGACAAGAATAATCCCTTAGCACCTTGCTCAATAGCACCGTGTTTGAACCTCCTCATCTTGACCATGGATAGTTGACCTTGACCATCTTGGTCTTG
>NW_018745213.1:0-27304 GCF_001683475.1 Chenopodium quinoa
CGGCCCCTGTCTGGGATGCCTTTCTCTTCTTGCCACCTGCTTCTTGAACAGGCGCACTCTCCTTGACATTGTCAAGGTCTATTTTTTCCACCACTCAACCCAGTGGCCATAACAGTGGGCTTGACATCCGAGAGATAGCACTCTCGGGCCATCCTCTGATCTCCCCTTAGGGACCCGACTGTTCCATTATCCCTCTCAAACTTGAGCAACATAAGAGATGGGATTATAACAGCCTTGGAATTATTCAGGGCTGGTCGTCCCAAAAATCATGTTGTAGGGCCGAGAGTTCTTTTACTACCAGGAACCGGAACTACCATGTGTGTCTGTCCTTCCCTTTTTCGCCCAGGCGGATGGGTAAATCCACTCGTCCCACTGGGTGGACGACTCCTCCTCCAAACCCTACTAAAGGGTGGGATGCCGGATGTATACAATCAGTCTGATATTTTAGTTTCGACAGACATTTGCTACTGATGAGATCTGAGGAGCTTCTGGTATCTATGAGGATTCGGCCAACTCTCTGGTTGGCCACTTTACATTCAATAACGATAGGGTCGTCATGCGGCCCTCTTACCCCTCCTAGATCTTCTTCAGTGATGACAATCTCAGGAAATGGATATTTGGAGGGCCGTTCTTGGTGAACGGAATTTACATCTAACTGTTTGATATTGTCTTTGTTGCCCCTAATAGTGGGGCCGCCTCCTGAGAAGCCGCCTGCAATGGTGTAGACGACTGCATCATCTGTATCGGAGCTATCGGCCTGTTAATTCTTTTTGTCCGACTGCTTTTTCGAGGAAGTGTTCCCCGTAGATTTCTTGACATAAGTGTCAAGGTCACCTTGCTGAGCTAGGCGGTCCAGATACCGCATGAGACTGATGCATTCATTGGTGTGATGACCAACATCTTCATGATAATCACAGAATTTTTCTTGGTTCCGATTGTTTGCAGAACCCTTCATGGGGACCGGCTTCTCAATTGAGATCCGTCCCTTGATTTCCTTTAGGATAAATTGGCTATCCTTGTTAAACACATACTTTGGGGAGTATGGTTTGAATTCTTTTTTCTTCTTCTGGGACGGCTGTTTAGAGGAATCAGTTGCCCAGACCTCTTTTCTCTTCTCGTCTTTGTTTGACGACTGCTTCTGTCGTCCTTCTCTTTTGTCGGACCTTTTCCCGTCTGACTGTTTTACCGTACCACAAAGATCAGTCGCCTATATATAGGCTTCCGCTTCAATCAAGGCCTCTTGAAGAGTCGCCACCCTCTTTTGGACCAAATCAAATTTGAAGGTCGACCCGTCTTTGAGACCTCTGAAAAAGTCAGTATAGGCTACTTCATCCGGTAACCCTTGAATCTGTATTCTCATCAGGTTAAACCGCCTGATGTAAGAACGAAGCCCCTCCTTCTCGCCCTGCTGAATTGTTCCTAAATCAAGGGTCGTCTTCTTCGCAGGAATGTTCATGGCGAACTTGGAGGTGAATAAGTAAGCAAGCGTCTTGAAGTTATTTACACAGCCAGTCGGTAGGTTGCCGAACCGTTGTTGTGCGATTCCTTTGAGAGTCGCTGGGAAACACTTGCACCAAGTGGGATCATCCAACCCTTGAAGATACATCAGGTTGGTGAATGCCATCAGATGGTCTTCTGGGTTAGTAGTGCCGTCATAGGCGCCTACTAATACATTTTTCACTTTGGCCGGCTGAGCGGCTTCAGTAATTTCCTTGGAGAAGGCCGACGGCTGTTCACCAAGTCTAAGCAACCGTAGCTGCCAGTCCATAGGTTGGACATTTTTTGCTGCATGTCCACCAAACGGAGGTGGCTGTAAAAAATACTGTTGTTATGGTACAAACGGTAAGTTTGGTACCGCCTGGTCGCTATGAAAGCCGGACTGACGGGAGGTGCCGCCTGACTGAATCTCATGATACGACTGAGTATGCCTCATCGAGGTATTTCGCAGGCTGTCTTGGAAGTTTGAAGTAGAGGCCGACTGTGACAATCGGTCACTCTTCTTCCGCTCTAGCAGTAGCCGAGCGTCTGTGTATGTTTTCCTCGACCCGTCCGCCTGAATATGACGAACAGGTTTCCTATTTCCTGGAGTAGGAAAACGGTATTTTGTGAAATCAAGGGCAGGTGGCTCCCACTTCCTAGATTTAGGATGAGGGGTCGCCTCTCGCCCTTGAACTGGTTTCCTCTTCAGTGAAGTGGAGGGTTTCTTAGCTGACTGCTCCTTGTCCAGAGCAAGCGGCTTCTTGTTGATCAACTCTTGAATTTCTCCCTTGAAGTCCCTCATGAAGGTCATGAGTTCGTTCCTTGTGATGGGAGCAGACCCATCAGTCGGCTGCTGCCGAACAGGCGGTGCGCCTGCTGGCTCGCTTCCAGTTTGAAGATGTTCCCGTTCCCTCCTTTCGGTATGACGGGTACGTCGGGCCCTTAAGGTCCCGTCTGAAGCTGTGTGAGCTGCAACTTCAAATTCATTCTCAGTATTGTGGTCCGACTGAACTAGAGGGTCGTCCAGGGGACGTCTCTCTTCAGGAGTCGGTACAGACGTGCATGCCATTTCAGAAGTACTCTCCCCACAGACGGTGCCAAAATGTTTCGGGGTTTTCTGATGTCCTGCGGGAGAGTTACAATTCCGAGACTGGAACCGGACGCCTGTACCTGCAAAACAAACGGATGCTCCGGATGATTGGAGATCCGCCTCCGACGGTCAAGTTAGTACTTGATTAAGGAGTAATTAATGCGGAAATTAAAGTGATTGGGTCTCTCTAGGTGAGAGTGTTTAATGTGTGTAATCTGCGTTTTTAGCGTTTTTTTCCCTTAATGGGGATTAAGGGAGGTATTTATAACCTCGGGAAACGTGTCAATCTAGGTTTAGGTTAACCTTGGGCTGATTTTGCTTCCCTCGGAAGTTGGGCCTAGGTGACCGGTTATCCCAGGTGTCATGGGAAGGACACGTGTCGTGTCGTAATTGGTCTATAGTGGACGGATCATTGCTTGACACGTGGCAGGCTCCTATCGGCCCATGTGACGGACACATGGCGGAACCTGATTGGTCCACTTGTCAGATGGTGATTGGTGGGGAAAAATCCCCTAATCAATATGCAATTAAAAAAAAGTAATTAAATCAAGCGAAAGTCAAACACATTTAAACAAAGCTTTTTAAATCAAATGAAAGTTAAATGCATTCAACAAAGCTAATTTAATCTAGTGAAAGTCAAACACATTCAAACAAAGCTTTTTTAATTAAGTGATTGTCAAGTGCATTCCCACAAAGCTAATTGAATCAAATGAAAGTCAAACACATTCGAACAAAGCTTTTTGAATCAAATAAAAGTTAAATGCATTCAAAAAAGCTAATTGAATCAAGTGAAAGTCTAATTAATTCAAACAAAGCTTTTTGAATAAAATGACTGTCAAATGCGTTCAATGATGCTAATTGAATCAAATGGAAGTCAAACACATTCTAACAAATCTTTTTAAATCAAATGAAAGTCATATGCATTCAACAAAGCTAATTGATTCAAATGAAACTCAATGGCATTCTAACAAAGCTAATTGAATCAAATGAAAGTCAATAGCATTCTAACAAACCTAATTGAATCAAACGAAAGTCAATGGCATTCTAACAAACCTAATTGAATCAAATGAAAGTCAACCACATTCAAATAAAGCTAATTGAATCAAATGAAAGTTAACCACATTCAAACAAAGCTAATTAAATCAAGTGAAAATCAAACACATTCAAACAAAGCTTTTTGAATCAAAAGAAAGTCAAATGATTTCAAAAAAGCTAATTGAATCAAGTGAAAGTCAAACAAATTCAAACATAGCTTTTTGAATCAAATTATTGTCAAATGCATTCAACGATACTATTTGAATCATATGAAAGTCAAACTCATTCAAACAAATCTTTTTGAATCAAATGAAAGTCAAATGCATTCAACAGATCAAATTGAATCAATTAAAAGTCAACCACATTCAAACAAAGCTAATTAAATCCAATGGAAGGCAAACACATTCAAACAAAGCTATTTGAATCAAATGAAAGTCAAACACATTCAAACAATGCTATCTGAATCAAATGAAAGTCAAATGCATTCAAAAAAGATAATTAAATCAAACGAAAGTCAAACACATTCAGACAAAGCTAATTGCATCAAATGAAAGTCAAAAACATTCAAACAAAGCTAATTAAATCATATGAAAGTCAAATGCTTTCAAAAAAGCTAATTGAATCAACTAAAAGTCTAAAGAATTCAAACAAAGCTTTTTGAATCAAATGATTGTCAAATGCTTTCAACGAGGCTACAGTCAAACAAAACTTTTTGAATCAAATTAAAGTCAAATGCATTCAACAAAGCAAATTGACTCAATTGAAAGTTAACCAAATTCAAGCAAAGCTAATTGAATCAAATGAAAGTCAAACACATTTAAACAAAGCTATTTTAACCAAATGAAAGTCAAACACATTCAAGAAATGCTATTTGAATCAAATGAAAGTCAAACGCATTCAAAAAAGGTATTTAAATCAAGTGAAAGTCAAAGACATTCAAACAAAGCTATTTGAATCAGATTAAAGTCAAACACATTCAAACAAAGCTTTTTGAATTAAATAAAAGTCAAATGCATTAAACAAAGCTAATTGATTCAAATGAAAGTCAATCACATTCAAACAAAGCTAATTTAATCAAATGAAAATCAAACACATTCAAACAAAGCTTTTTCAATCAAATGAAATTCAAATGCATTCAAAATAGCGATTTGAATTAAGTGAAAGTCAAACAAAGCTTTTTGAATCAAATGATTGTCAAATCCATTCAACGATGCTAGTTGAATCATATGAAAGTCAAACACATTTAAACAAAGCTTTTTAAATCAAATGAAAGTTAAATGCATTCAAAAAAGCTAATTGAATCAAGTGAAAGTCTAGGTAATTCAAACAAAGCTTTTTGAATCAAATGACTGTCAAATGCGTTCAACGATGCTAATTGAATCAAATGAAAGTCAAACACATTCAAACAAATCTTTTTGAATCAAATGAAAGTCATATGCATTCAACAAAGCTAATTTAATCAAATGAAAGTCAATGGATTTCTAACAAACCTAATTGAATCAAACGAAAGTCAATGGCATTCTAACAAACCTAATTGAATCAAATGAAAGTCAACCACATTCAAACAAAGCTAATTGAATCAAATGAAAGTTAACCACATTCAAACAAAGCTAATTTAAATCAAGTGAAATTCAAACACATTCAAACAAAGCTTTTTGAATCAAAAGAAAGTCAAATGAGTTCAAAAAAGCTAATTAAACAAGTGAAAGTCAAACAAATTCAAACATAGCTTTTTGAATCAAATGATTGTCAAATGCATTCAACGATACTAATTGAATCATATGAAAGTCAAACACATTCAAACAAATCTTTTTGAATCAAATGAAAGTCAAATGCATTCAAAAGATCAAATTGAATCAATTAAAAGTCAACCACATTCAAACGAAGCTAATTAAATCCAATGGAAGGCAAACACATTCAAACAAAGCTATTTGAATCAAATGAAAGTCAAACACATTCAAAAAAGGTATTTAAATCAAGTGAAAGTGAAAATCATTCAAACAAAGCTATTTGAATCAAATAAAAGTCAAACACATTCAAACAAAGCTTTTTGAATTAAATGAAAGTCAAATGCATTAAACAAAGCTAATTGATTCAAATGAAAGTCAATCACATTCAAACAAAACTAATTTAATCAAATGAAAATCAAACACATTCAAACAAAGCTTTTTCAATCAAATGAAATTCAAATGCATTCAAAATAGCGATTTGAATCAAGTGAAAGTCAAACAAAGCTTTTTGAATCAAATGATTGTCAAATCCATTCAACGATGCTAATTGAATCATATGAAAGTCAAGCACATTCAAACAAATCTTTTTGAATCAACTGAAAGTCAAATGCAATTAAATAAAAGTAATTAAATCAAGTGAAAGTCAATTACATTTAAACAAAGCTTTTTAAATCAAATGAAAGTTAAATGCATTCAAAAAAGCTAATTGAATCAAGTGAAAGTCTAGGTAATTCAGACAAAGCTTTTTCAATCAAATGACTGTCAAATGCGTTCAACGATGCTAATTGAATCAAATGAAAGTCAAACACATTCAAACAAAGCTTTTTAAATCAAATGAAAGTCATATGCATTCAACAAATCAAATTGAATCAAATGAAAGTCAATGGCATTCTAACAAACCTAATTGAATCAAACGAAAGTCAATGGCATTCTAACAAACCTAATTGAATCAAATGAAAGTCAACCACATTCAAACAAAGCTAATTGAATCAAATGAAAGTTAACCACATTCAAACAAAGCTAATTTAAATCAAGTGAAATTCAAACACATTCAAACAAAGCTTTTTGAATCAAAAGAAAGTCAAATGAGTTCAAAAAAGCTAATTAAACAAGTGAAAGTCAAACAAATTCAAACATAGCTTTTTGAATCAAATGATTGTCAAATGCATTCAACGATACTAATTGAATCATATGAAAGTCAAACACATTCAAACAAATCTTTTTGAATCAAATGAAAGTCAAATGCATTCAAAAGATCAAATTGAATCAATTAAAAGTCAACCACATTCAAACAAAGCTAATTAAATCCAATGGACGACAAACACATTCAAACAAAGCTATTTGAATCAAATGAAAGTCAAACACATTCAAAAAAGGTATTTAAATCAAGTGAAAGTCAAAATCATTCAAACAAAGCTATTTGAATCAAATAAAAGTCAAACACATTCAAACAAAGCTTTTTGAATTAAATGAAAGTCAAATGCATTAAACAAAGCTAATTGATTCAAATGAAAGTCAATCACATTCAAACAAAGCTAATTTAATCAAATAAAAATCAAACACATTCAAACAAAGCTTTTTCAATCAAATGAAATTCAAATGCATTTAAAATAGCGATTTGAATCAAGTGAAAGTCAAACAAAGCTTTTTGAATCAAATGATTGTCAAATCCATTCAACGATGCTAATTGAATCATATGAAAGTCAAGCACATTCAAACAAATCTTTTTGAATCAACTGAAAGTCATATGCAATTAAAAAAAAGTAATTAAATCAAGTGAAAGTCAAACACATTTAAACAAAGCTTTTTAAATCAAATGAAAGTTAAATGCATTCAACAAAGCTTATTGAATCAAATGAAAGTCAAACACATTCAAACAAAGCTAATAGCATCAAATGAAAGTCAAACACATTTGGACGAAGCTTTTTTAATTAAATAAAAGTTAAATGCATTCAAAAAAGCTAATTTAATCTAGTTAAAGTCAAACACATTCAAACAAAGCTTTTTTAATTAAGTGATTGTCAAGTGCATTCCTACAAAGCTAATTCAATCAAATGAAAGTCAAACACATTCGAACAAAGCTTTTTGAATCAAATAAAAGTTAAATGCATTCAAAAAAGCTAATTGAATCAAGTGAAAGTCTAAGAAATTCAAACAAAGCATTTTGAATAAAATGACTGTCAAATGCGTTCAATGATGCTAATTGAATCAAATGGAAGTCAAACACATTCAAACAAAGCTTTTTGAATCAAATGAAAGTCATATGCATTCAACAAAGCTAATTGAATCAAATGAAACTCAATGGCATTCTAACAAAGCTAATTGAATCAAATGAAAGTCAATAGCATTCTAACAAACCTAATTGAATCAAACGAAAGTCAATGGCATTCTAACAAACCTAATTGAATCAATGTTTAGATTCTAACACGTTATTTCCCTTCTTTGGTTTGACATTATTGTTTTTCTCGAGGACTATCACATCCCCCCAAGCTAAGCTTTTGCTCGTCCTCGAGAAAAACAATAATGTCAAACCAAAGAAGGGAAATAACGTGTTAGAATCTAAACAAGGAGGGGCAACAAGGAGAATGCATATACACACTAATCCGTATGGTAGCCACCACTATCACTTTAAGCGCAAGTGAGAAGCAATTTAAACCTCTAAGTCGCCCTAGAGGACGAGTTTTTATCTCGTGAGGGTTTCCAATGAGCTTGCCCCACAACTCACGCAATCCACAACACATCGTCAAAAATCACACAATTTCAATTTTTCGCCCAAGTCAACTCATCGGGATATGAGACACAAGCAAGACAAGTGAACAACTTTCAAGAATTACCAATCATACAAATGTACACATGAGTTGGGGGTAGAGAGGAGAACTAAACAAGGTTGCACTAGGATACTTCCTTTGGCCTTTTACTAGTTCATTAGAGCACACCTAGATATTCCAAAGTTGTAACAAGCCCTCTTTCGGTTATAAAATCACAAAATGCTAGTCCACCTCCCAAAATGCACACCCAAGGCCCCTTAACTACACTCTAACTCGGGAATTTCATAAGAAACAACAATGCAAACAAGGTGTGGGAGGCATCCACGAGTTGACCTCTAAAGAAGAGAATTTTTTTTTTTTTTTAGAAGTTTTGGGGTAGTTTTTGTTCTCCCCTTTTTTTATGCTCTTCTTTTTTTTTCAATTTTCAATGCCCTCGCCTCTTTTAACTGTGAGCGGCTCTTTCTTTATTGAGAACGTGTGGCTTATTACGCCACTTATTACACATGATACAAGTAGAACCAATTCCCTAATAGAGTTTCATTTCGGGGAGGAAAGGGGACACATCAAGGGCACAAGGGACCACAAATTTATTCAAACATATCCTACTTGAGCAAATTAGACAATATCTTATACTAGGCGTGCAATTGAGCATTCATTGGCTTTCATTTCATATACTCCAATGCAATCAAGATTAATAGACCTCTAAATGACCCCAAGTCGTGCACACACTCTTCTAAAAAAACTTTTACTCATCACTCAAGAGTCAAGCAAGCAAAACATATAATCGTCATTTGAGTCTCATCCTTGGCAATTTTTTTAATTTTTTTAAAGTTATATTAAAGAAAAATAAAGAAGACCATGAATATCCAAATGTACAACTATGAACGAATTCAAGCATCAAACTAACAATCAACCCCCTTCATGAAAGTGTGAAGCTACCCCCCCCCCCCCCCAAGCTTAGACGAAGCGTTGTCCTCAATGCTTTGAAGAGATAATCAAGGGGGAGGGAGGGAGGGAAGGGAACACAATCAATCTCAACAAGTACCTCTAATCCAACATCCATAACTACAACAAAAAACCACAACAATAAAATCTAGCCCCAAACCAAACTCTTTAACAAGCAACCAATGAATGGCAAAAATAATTATAAAATCAATAGCTTGAGAAGGGATGAAGAGAGGAAGAGATATTACTCAATTTGATGCAAAATTCTTCATAAATTCTTCAAAACTTTGTAGAGTATGTTGCGTCTTTCCAATGTAGCAAAAACTCCAAAATTCTTGTGAATTTGAGACTATATGATGTAATTTGGAATGGAGTGATAAAGAGTACCTTATTGAGAATCATTTCATAAAGCTCGTTAGTTCAAATCATCAAACAATTAAAATCCATGCACATCGTTATTCAAAAATAAATAAATAAATAAAAAAAAAATTGCCTTTCTTTTCGGTCTTTGGCTAGACCTTAGCTAGTAAGTAATTTGACAAACTCCTAAGGAGCTTATCATATGCACTTGAGCACATTTCACAAATTGCAACCATAAAAATAAGAAGAAAATTTAAAGAGAAGAAGAAAAGGATATACATTAATCTACAAAGTTTCCTAAAATAAAAATGAGAAGATCTAAAAAAGGTCCTAGATTGAAAAGAAGAAGGAAAAATAAAAGTATACCTATCAAAAAAACACTTTATTGGAGATTCATTTGGTAAATCAAAAACCATATTTACATCGAATTCACCCAATTGAGTATCGTTGGTTAGAAATTGATCATGTAAATCATAGAATGAAGTACAAAGAGGCTCATGTGAAGTGAACTTGGGAAGAGAAGTGGGGAAAAGGCTTGGAAATGAGACAATAATATCAAGAGTTTTTGAGAAAGGGACATGAGGCTCAAAAAAAGAATGGTCAATTGGTAAAGACTCAACAATCACCTCACTCTCAACTCTATGGTCCTCAAAAGAGGGACTTTCCTCCACTTCATACCTTTTATCCTTACTTTCCCAAAATTTATCATGAATATCTAGGCTACTATTTCCAAATTGATAATTATCCTCAACACCTCTTGAATAATCATCAATATAATCAAATTGAAGAATACCATCAACATTATATTTGGACTTTAGTAGACTTATATCATTAGTGGAATTCAACAAACAATCATCAACTTTGTCATTATTCATAATTAAAGGTACATTAGGCTCATTATACAAATTGATGATATTTGGAAAAATAGGGTCATCAACCAAAGGTTTTGCAAGAAGAGGTTTCTCAAAATTTTCATTTTCATTCATTTGAACCCTAGAAGCTTCACTAAGATGATTCATGGATGTACAATTGCTCTTTATGTCCATTAGATTCTTAGAAATCTCTTCACAACCCTCCAAAAAACATTCTAGAGCAATCTCTAAAGAAGACTTGGGTTCTTGAGGATGGGAGAAATTTCGAAAATCACAATGAGAAGAGGTGTCAACATTATGCACATTAGCCACATCATAAGGAGTACATGACATAAAATTGGAATCCAAGAAAAAAGTTGGGGAATTTTGACAATTTGCATCACCAAAACTCGAAACATTAGAATCCAAAACATTATCATCACATTCTTCAAATGAGTTCGCACCATTAAAATGGTCATACATCTCATGATTAGCCATCTCCCAATCATAAGTATCTTTAGCTAGCCATTCAAACATACTCCAATTCTCATTAATGGTTTTAGACATAAATTGACCTTCAGACATAGATTCAACAACAACTCGCATTTCATCATTCAAACCTTCAAAAATTACTTCATAAATATCCACCTTTAAAAGTCTATGACCATAATTATAACCAACATAATCATTAACCCTATGGTAATATCTCCAAAATGTTTCATTCTCGTATTGGGGAAGAGAAAAAATTGCCATTTATTTCAATGGAAGAAACCCCAAAATAATATATAAAAAAGAAAAAGAAAAGGAAAAAAAATATATGTACAAAGACTTAGACTCATCTAATCAATAATTAGACAATGTCAACCGAAGTCCCCGGCAACGGCGCCAAAACTTGATAAGCTGTCGTCGAGCCTACCAAAGATAAAAACCTAACTTGGTCTCTCTAATGGGTAGAAAGGGTAAGTAAGGGTCGATCCCACAAGGACTACGGGGAGCACTAACAAATATCGATTTGTGATAAGCTAAGTCAAGTCTTTTTGGGTTATGAGTTATGAAGAAAAACTACAAACAATAATAAAGAGGATCTCGGGAAGGTATCCACCAATTAAGTCGTTCACAAACTACAATTTAACATACAAGACATAGCAATTTGGGGATAAAATTAGGGGAAGTCATCTAAGGCACCCAACTACTCTCTCAAGCTAGAGGGATTACTTGAATCATGAATACAACCTACTCTCGTGGTTACAAAGCATAAAACAAGTGTTAAAGCATAATCACGATGACATAAACATTCCCTTGATCGGTAATCCCTATTCTCATGGCATTTCGGGTCAATCAAGCATAAGGGAGCTAACTCAAGTTCATCTCTCGATCCTTCGTTGGGAAAGCTTAGATAAATAGTTCTAGCAATGGCCACTTACAAGAACTAACAATGAAACCACTTAAGCTCAACTAATTAACATCCCACATTAGCTAAATCAACACATACAAACAAGTATTTGTGAATTCATCAATGATTTCAACAATCCTAAGTAAAAGAACTACTCACAAATCATAATAAATTGCAAAACTAAAGGAATTAACAACTAAGAACATGAAACAAACACTAATCTAACATAAACAAGTAATTAAGGATGAAAAGATACAAAAATAAGTAAATAGAATAACAAAATAGGAGAGAGAGTAAGAAATTCTCATTGATATTGCAAGGAGTATCCAAATCTTCAAGTCTCCTTCCTTCAATTCTTCATATTCCAAGCTTTCAACAAGATTTTCTCACTTTCTCTCTCTAGAAAATGAGAGTTTCTCTCTCTAAAAACCCTAACCTAAGCTAAAAATAAACTAAGAAGATCCCCCCTACAAATGAAGCTAAAGGGATATTATATAACCCCCAAGTAAAAGGACGGAGAAACCAAGAATCGGCCCGTCTACAGGTCGGCACGGACGTGCCAAAGGTTGCACGGACGTGCAGACCTGTTAAAATGAGAACAATAGCTACTGCCTGACCTTGCACGGACGTGCATCAATTGACACGGACGTGCATGAATTGGCACGGACGTGCATCAATTGGCACGGACGTGCAGCTTTTTCTGGCAAAACAGCTTTATTTCGGAAGGTCATAACTTCTTCATTACTCATTGGAACAAGGCATGTAAGCATTCGTTGGATAGCTCTTGAGATGAAATTTAATCTCCAATTTGAATCACTTCAAAAACTTGAGTAGAAAAAAAGTTATAGTCATTTGAAGTTGACCTTAGTGAAAAAATCCTTCCAAAACCCTTCCAAATACTCTTATTTCACTCTTGTACACTTTTCCTTGCTTCTTTCATTCTTCCATAGCTCCCTTATTTCCTCTTCTTGTCTCCAACTTCTTTTCTTCTTTGTCCAAAAGCTTCAAAGTGCCATATTTATACCTAAATATGCACCAAAACACTAGCAAACCCGTGAAGCATATGATACACAAAAAATGCATAAAAATAGAGTAATTAGTGAACTAAGCATTGATTTCCCACAATTCTAAGGCTCAAAATCACTTTAAAATCATACAAAATAACAAGTTATCAATCAAATGAAAGTCAACCACATTCAAACAAAGCTAATTGAATCAAATGAAAGTTAACCACATTCAAACAAAGCTAATTAAATCAAGTGAAAATCAAACACATTCAAACAAAGCTTTTTGAATCAAAAGAAAGTCAAATGATTTCAAAAAAGCTAATTGAATCAAGTGAAAGTCAAACAAATTCAAACATAGCTTTTTGAATCAAATGATTTTCAAATGCATTCAACGATACTAATTGAATCATATGAAAGTCAAACTCATTCAAACAAATCTTTTTGAATCAAATGAAAGTCAAATGCATTCAACAGATCAAATTGAATCAATTAAAAGTTAACCACATTCAAACAAAGCTAATTAAATCCAATGGAAGTCAAACACATTCAAACAAAGCTATTTGAATCAAAAGAAAGTCAAACACATTCAAACAATGCTATCTGAATCAAATGAAAGTCAAATGCATTCTAAAAAGATAATTAAATCAAACGAAAGTCAAACACATTCAGACAAAGCTAATTGCATCAAATGAAATTAAAAAACATTCAAACAAAGCTAGTTAAATCATATGAAAGTCAAATGCTTTCAAAAAAGCTAATTGAATCAACTAAAAGTCCAAAGAATTCAAATAAAGCTTTTTGAATCAAATAATTGTCAAATGCATTCAACGAGGCTAATTGAATCATATGACAGTCAAACAAAACTTTTTGAATCAAATGAAAGTCAAATGCATTCAACAAAGCAAATTGACTCAATTGAAAGTTAACCACATTCAAGCAAAGCTAATTGAATCAAATGAAAGTCAAATACATTTAAACAAAGCTATTTGAACCAAATGAAAGTCAAACACATTAAGGAAATGCTATTTGAATCAAATGAAAGTCAAACGCATTCAAAAAAGGTATTTAAATCAAGTGAAAGTCAAAAACATTCAAACAAAGCTATTTGAATCAAATTAAAGTCAAACACATTCAAACAAAGCTTTTTGAATTAAATGAAAGTCAAATGCATTAAACAAAGCTAATTGATTCAAATGAAAGTCAATCAGATTCAAATAAAGCTAATTTAATCAAATGAAAATCAAACACATTCAAACAAAGCTTTTTCAATCAAATGAAACTCAAATGCATTCAAAATAGCGATTTGAATCAAGTGAAAGTCAAAGAAAGCTTTTTGAATCAAATGATTGTCAAATCCATTCAACGATGCTAATTGAATCATATGAAAGTCAAGCACATTTAAACAAATCTTTTTGAATCAAATGAAAGTTAAATCCATTCAAAAAAGCTAATTGAATCAAGTGAAAGTCAAACACATTTAAACAAAGCTATTTGAACCAAATGAAAGTCAAACACATTCAAGAAATGCTATTTGAATCAAATGAAAGTCAAACGCATTCAAAAAAGGTATTGAAATCAAGTGAAAGTAAAAAACATTCAAACAAAGCTATTTGAATCAAATTAAAGTCAAACACATTCAAACAAAGCTTTTTGAATTAAATGAAAGTCAAATGCATTAAACAAAGCTAATTGATTCAAATGAAAGTCAATCAAATTCAAATAAAGCTAATTTAATCAAATGCAAATCAAACACATTCAAACAAAGCTTTTTCAATCAAATGAAATTCAAATGCATTCAAAATAGCGATTTGAATCAAGTGAAAGTCAAACAAAGCTTTTTGAATCAAATGATTGTCAAATCCATTCAACGATGCTAATTGAATCATATGAAAGTCAAGCACATTCAAACAAATCTTTTTGAATCAACTGAAAGTCAAATGCAATTAAAAAAAAGTAATTAAATCAAGTGAAAGTCAATTACATTTAAACAAAGCTTTTTAAATCAAATGAAAGTTAAATGCATTCAAAAAAGCTAATTGAATCAAGTGAAAGTCCAGGTAATTCAAACAAAGTTTTTTTGAATCAAATGACTGTCAAATGCGTTCAACGATGCTAATTGAATCAAATGAAAGTCAAACACATTCAAACAAAGCTTTTTGAATCAAATGAAAGTCATATGCATTCAACAAAGCTAATTGAATCAAATGAAAGTCAATGGCATTCTAACAAACCTAATTGAATCAAACGAAAGTCAATGGCATTCTAACAAACCTAATTGAATCCAATGAAAGTCAACCACATTCAAACAAAGCTAATTGAATCAAATGAAAGTTAACCACATTCAAACAAAGCTAATTTAAATCAAGTGAAATTCAAACACATTCAAATAAAGCTTTTTGAATCCAAAGAAAGTCAAATGAGTTCAAAAAAGCTAATTGAATCAAGTGAAAGTCAAACAAATTCAAACATAGCTTTTTGAATCAAATGATTGTCAAATGCATTCAACTATACTAATTGAATCATATGAAAGTCAAACACATTCAAACAAATCTTTTTGAATCAAATGAAAGTTAAATCCATTCAAAAAAGCTAATTGAATCAAGTGAAAGTCAAACACATTTAAACAAAGCTATTTGAACCAAATGAAAGTCAAACACATTCAAGAAATGCTATTTGAATCAAATGAAAGTCAAACGCATTCAAAAAAGGTATTGAAATCAAGTGAAAGTCAAAAACATTCAACGATTCAAGCAAAGCTAATTGAATCAATTGAAAGTTAACCACATTCAAGCAAAGCTAATTGAATCAAATGAAAGTCAAACACATTTAAACAAAGCTATTTGAACCAAATGAAAGTCAAACACATTCAAGAAATGCTATTTGAATCAAATGAAAGTCAAACGCATTCAAAAAAGGTATTTAAATCAAGTGAAAGTAAAAAACATTCAAACAAAGCTATTTGAATCAAATTAAAGTCAAACACATTCAAACAAAGCTTTTTGAATTAAATGAAAGTCAAATGCATTAAACAAAGCTAATTGATTCAAATGAAAGTCAATCAGATTCAAATAAAGCTAATTTAATCAAATGAAAATCAAACACATTCAAACAAAGCTTTTTCAATCAAATGAAATTCAAATGCATTCAAAATAGCGATTTGAATCAAGTGAAAGTCAAACAAAGCTTTTTGAATCAAATGATTGTCAAATCCATTCAACGATGCTAATTGAATCATATGAAAGTCAAGCACATTCAAACAAATCTTTTTGAAACAACTGAAAGTCAAATGCAATTAAAAAAAAGTAATTAATTAAGGTGAAAGTCAATTACATTTAAACAAAGCTTTTTAAATCAAATGAAAGTTAAATGCATTCAAAAAAGCTAATTGAATCAAGTGAAAGTCTAGGTAATTCAAACAAAGTTTTTTGAATCAAATGACTGTCAAATGCGTTCAACGATGCTAATTGAATCAAATGAAAGTCAAACACATTCAAACAAAGCTTTTTGAATCAAATGAAAGTCATATGCATTCAACAAAGCTAATTGAATCAAATGAAAGTCAATGGCATTCTAACAAACCTAATTGAATCAAACGAAAGTCAATGGCATTCTAACAAACCTAATTGAATCAAATGAAAGTCAACCACATTCAAACAAAGCTAATTGAATCAAATGAAAGTTAACTACATTCAAACAAAGCTAATTTAAATCAAGTGAAATTCAAACACATTCTAACAAAGCTTTTTGAATCCAAAGAAAGTCAAATGAGTTCAAAACAGCTAATTGAATCAAGTGAAAGTCAAACAAATTCAAACGTAGCTTTTTTAATCAAATGATTGTCAAATGCATTCAACGATACTAATTGAATCATATGAAAGTCAAACACATTCAAACAAATCTTTTTGAATCAAATGAAAGTCAAATGCATTCAACAAATCAAATTGAATCACTTAAAAGTCAACCACATTCAAACAAAGCTAATTAAATCCAATGGAAGGCAAACACATTCAAACAAAGCTATTTGAATCAAATGAAAGTCAAACACATTCAAACAATGCTATCTGAATCAAATGAAAGTCAAATGCATTCAAAAAAGATAATTAAATCAAACGAAAGTCAAACACATTCAGACAAAGCTAATTGCATCAAATGAAAGTCAAAAACATTCAAACAAAGCTAGTTAAATCATATGAAAGTCAAATGCTTTCAAAAAAGCTAATTGAATCAACTAAAAGTCCAAAGAATTCGAACAAAGCTTTTTGAATCAAATGATTGTCAAATGCATTCAACGAGGCTAATTGAATCATATGACAGTCAAACAAAACTTTTTGAATCAAATGAAAGTCAAATGCATTCAACAAAGCAAATTGACTCAATTGAAAGTTAACCACATTCAAGCAAAGCTAATTGAATCAAATGAAAGTCAAACACATTTAAACAAAGCTATTTGAACCAAATGAAAGTCAAACACATTCAAGAAATGCTATTTGAATCAAATGAAAGTCAAACGCATTCAAAAAAGGTATTTAAATCAAGTGAAAGTCAAAAACATTCAAACAAAGCTATTTGAATCAAATTATAGTCAAACACATTCAAACAAAGCTTTTTGAATTAAATGAAAGTCAAATGCATTAAACAAAGCTAATTGATTCAAATGAAAGTCAATCATATTCAAATAAAGCTAATTTAATCAAATGAAAATCAAACACATTCAAACAAAGCTTTTTCAATCAAATGAAATTCAAATGCATTCAAAATAGCGATTTGAATCAAGTGAAAGTCAAACAAAGCTTTTTGAATCAGATGATTGTCAAATCCATTCAACGATGCTAATTGAATCATATGAAAGTCAAGCACATTCAAACAAATCTTTTTGAATCAACTAAAAGTCAAATGCAATTAAAAAAAAGTAATTAAATCAAGTGAAAGTCAATTACATTTAAACAAAGCTTTTTAAATCAAATGAAAGTTAAATGCATTCAAAAAAGCTAATTGAATCAAGTGAAAGTCTAGGTAATTCAAACAAAGTTTTTTGAATCAAATGACTGTCAAATGCGTTCAACAATGCTAATTGAATCAAATGAAAGTCAAACACATTCAAACAAAGCTTTGTGAATCAAATGAAAGTCATAAGCATTCAACAAAGCTAATTGAATCAAATGAAAGTCAATGGCATTCTAACAAACCTAATTGAATCAAACGAAAGTCAATGGCATTCTAACAAACCTAATTGAATCCAATGAAAGTCAACCACATTCAAACAAAGCTAATTGAATCAAATGAAAGTTAACCACATTCAAACAAAGCTAATTTAAATCAAGTGAAATTCAAACACATTGAAACAAAGCTTTTTGAATCCAAAGAAAGTCAAATGAGTTCAAAAAAGCTAATTGAATCAAGTGAAAGTCAAACAAATTCAAACATAGCTTTTTGAATCAAATGATTGTCAAATGCATTCAACGATACTAATTGAATCATATGAAAGTCAAACACATTCAAACAAATCTTTTTGAATCAAATGAAAGTCAAATGCATTCAACAAATCAAATTGAATAACTTAAAAGTCAACCACATTCAAACAAAGCTAATTAAATCCAATGGAAGGCAAACACATTCAAACAAAGCTATTTGAATCAAATGAAAGTCAAACACATTCAAAAAAGGTATTTAAATCAAGTGAAAGTCAAAATCATTCAAACAAAGCTATTTGAATCAAATAAAAGTCAAACACATTCAAACAAAGCTTTTTGAATTAAATGAAAGTCAAATGCATTAAACAAAGCTAATTGATTCAAATGAAAGTCAATCACATTCAAACAAAGCTAATTTAATCAAATAAAAATCAAACACATTCAAACAAAGCTTTTTCAATCAAATGAAATTCAAATGCATTCAAAATAGCGATTTGAATCAAGTGAAAGTCAAACAAATCATTTTGAATCAAATGATTGTCAAATCCATTCAACGATGCTAATTGAATCATATGAAAGTCAAGCACATTCAAACAAATCTTTTTGAATCAACTGAAAGTCATATGCAATTAAAAAAAAGTAATTAAATCAAGTGAAAGTCAAACACATTTAAACAAAGCTTTTTGAATCCAAAGAAAGTCAAATGAGTTAAAAAAAGCTAATTGAATCAAGTGAAAGTCAAACAAATTAAAACATAGCTTTTTGAATCAAATGATTGTCAAATGCATTCAACGATACTAATTGAATCATATGAAAGTCAAACACATTCAAACAAATCTTTTTGAATCAAATGAAAGTCAAATGCATTCAACAAATCAAATTGAATCACTTAAAAGTCAACCACATTCAAACAAAGCTAATTAAATCCAATGGAAGGCAAACACATTCGAACAAAGCTATTTGAATCAAATGAAAGTCAAACACATTCAAACAATGCTATCTGAATCAAATGAAAGTCAAATTCATTCAAAAAAGATAATTAAATCAAACGAAAGTCAAACACATTCAGACAAAGCTAATTGAATCAAATGAAAGTCAATGGCATTCTAACAAACCTAATTGAATCAAACGAAAGTCAATGGCATTCTAACAAACCTAATTGAATCAAATGAAAGTCAACCACATTCAAACAAAGCTAATTGAATCAAATGAAAGTTAACCACATTCATACAAAGCTAATTTAAATCAAGTGAAATTCAAACACATTCAAACAAAGCTTTTTGAATCCAAAGAAAGTCAAATGAGTTCAAAAAAGCTAATTGAATCAAGTGAAAGTCAAACAAATTCAAACATAGCTTTTTGAATCAAATGATTATCAAATGCATTCAACGATACTAATTGAATCATATGAAAGTCAAACACATTCAAACAAATCTTTTTGAATCAAATGAAAGTCAAATGCATTCAACAAATCAAATAGAATCACTTAAAAGTCAACACATTCAAACAAAGCTAATTAAATCCAATGGAAGGCAAACACATTCGAACAAAGCTATTTGAATCAAATGAAAGTCAAACACATTCAAACAATGCTATCTGAATCAAATGAAAGTCAAATGCATTCAAAAAAGATAATTAAATCAAACGAAAGTCAAACACATTCAGACAAAGCTAATTGCATCAAATGAAAGTCAAAAACATTCAAACAAAGCTAGTTAAATCATATGAAAGTCAAATGCTTTCAAAAAAGCTAATTGAATCAACTAAAAGTCCAAAGAATTCGAACAAAGCTTTTTGAATCAAATGATTGTCAAATGCATTCAACGAGGCTAATTGAATCATATGACAGTCAAACAAAACTTTTTGAATCAAATGAAAGTCAAATGCATTCAACAAAGCAAATAGACTCAATTGAAAGTTAACCACATTCAAGCAAAGCTAATTGAATCAAATGAAAGTCAAACACATTTAAACAAAGCTATTTGAACCAAATGAAAGTCAAACACATTCAAGAAATGCTATTTGAATCAAATGAAAGTCAAACGCATTCAAAAAAGGTATTGAAATCAAGTGAAAGTCAAAAACATTCAAACAAAGCTATTTGAATCAAATTAAAGTCAAACACATTCAAACAAAGCTTTTTGAATTAAATGAAAGTCAAATGCATTAAACAAAGCTAATTGATTCAAATGAAAGTCAATCAGATTCAAATAAAGCTAATTTAATCAAATGAAAATCAAACACATTCAAACAAAGCTTTTTCAATCAAATGAAACTCAAATGCATTCAAAATAGCGATTTGAATCAAGTGAAAGTCAAAGAAAGCTTTTTGAATCAAATGATTGTCAAATCCATTCAACGATGCTAATTGAATCATATGAAAGTCAAGCACATTTAAACAAATCTTTTTGAATCAAATGAAAGTTAAATCCATTCAAAAAAGCTAATTGAATCAAGTGAAAGTCAAACACATTTAAACAAAGCTATTTGAACCAAATGAAAGTCAAACACATTCAAGAAATGCTATTTGAATCAAATGAAAGTCAAACGCATTCAAAAAAGGTATTGAAATCAAGTGAAAGTCAAAAACATTCAAACAAAGCTATTTGAATCAAATTAAAGTCAAACACATTCAAACAAAGCTTTTTGAATTAAATGAAAGTCAAATGCATTAAACAAAGCTAATTGATTCAAATGAAAGTCAATCAAATTCAAATAAAGCTAATTTAATCAAATGCAAATCAAACACATTCAAACAAAGCTTTTTCAATCAAATGAAATTCAAATGCATTCAAAATAGCGATTTGAATCAAGTGAAAGTCAAACAAAGCTTTTTGAATCAAATGATTGTCAAATCCATTCAACGATGCTAATTGAATCATATGAAAGTCAAGCACATTCAAACAAAATCTTTTTGAATCAACTGAAAGTCAAATGCAATTAAAAAAAAGTAATTAAATCAAGTGAAAGTCAATTACATTTAAACAAAGCTTTTTAAATCAAATGAAAGTTAAATGCATTCAAAAAAGCTAATTGAATCAAGTGAAAGTCCAGGTAATTCAAACAAAGTTTTTTGAATCAAATGACTGTCAAATGCGTTCAACGATGCTAATTGAATCAAATGAAAGTCAAACACATTCAAACAAAGCTTTTTGAATCAAATGAAAGTCATATGCATTCAACAAAGCTAATTGAATCAAATGAAAGTCAATGGCATTCTAACAAACCTAATTGAATCAAACGAAAGTCAATGGCATTCTAACAAACCTAATTGAATCCAATGAAAGTCAACCACATTCAAACAAAGCTAATTGAATCAAATGAAAGTTAACCACATTCAAACAAAGCTAATTTAAATCAAGTGAAATTCAAACACATTCAAATAAAGCTTTTTGAATCCAAAGAAAGTCAAATGAGTTCAAAAAAGCTAATTGAATCAAGTGAAAGTCAAACAAATTCAAACATAGCTTTTTGAATCAAATGATTGTCAAATGCATTCAACTATACTAATTGAATCATATGAAAGTCAAAAACATTCAAACAAATCTTTTTGAATCAAATGAAAGTTAAATCCATTCAAAAAAAGCTAATTGAATCAAGTGAAAGTCAAACACATTTAAACAAAGCTATTTGAACCAAATGAAAGTCAAACACATTCAAGAAATGCTATTTGAATCAAATGAAAGTCAAACGCATTCAAAAAAGGTATTGAAATCAAGTGAAAGTCAAAAAACATTCAAACAAAGCTATTTGAATCAAATTAAAGTCAAACACATTCAAACAAAGCTTTTTGAATTAAATGAAAGTCAAATGCATTAAACAAAGCTAATTGATTCAAATGAAAGTCAATCAGATTCAAATAAAGCTAATTTAATCAAATGAAAATCAAACACATTCAAACAAAGCTTTTTCAATCAAATGAAATTCAAATGCATTCAAAATAGCGATTTGAATCAAGTGAAAGTCAAACAAAGCTTTTTGAATCAAATGATTGTCAAATCCATTCAACGATGCTAATTGAATCATATGAAAGTCTAGCACATTCAAACAAATCTTTTTGAATCAACTGAAAGTCAAAGGCAATTAAATAAAAGTAATTAAATCAAGTGAAAGTCAATTACATTTAAACAAAGCTTTTTAAATCAAATGAAAGTTAAATGCATTCAAAAAAGCTAATTGAATCAAGTGAAAGTCCAGGTAATTCAAACAAAGTTTTTTGAATCAAATGACTGTCAAATGCGTTCAACGATGCTAATTGAATCAAATGAAAGTCAAACACATTCAAACAAAGCTTTTTGAATCAAATGAAAGTCATATGCATTCAACAAAGCTAATTGAATCAAATGAAAGTCAATGGCATTCTAACAAACCTAATTGAATCAAACGAAAGTCAATGGCATTCTAACAAACCTAATTGAATCCAATGAAAGTCAACCACATTCAAACAAAGCTAATTGAATCAAATGAAAGTTAACCACATTCAAACAAAGCTAATTTAAATCAAGTGAAATTCAAACACATTCAAATAAAGCTTTTTGAATCCAAAGAAAGTCAAATGAGTTCAAAAAAGCTAATTGAATCAAGTGAAAGTCAAACAAATTCAAACATAGCTTTTTGAATCAAATGATTGTCAAATGCATTCAACTATACTAATTGAATCATATGAAAGTCAAAAAACATTCAAACAAATCTTTTTGAATCAAATGAAAGTTAAATCCATTCAAAAAAGCTAATTGAATCAAGTGAAAGTCAAACACATTTAAAACAAAGCTATTTGAACCAAATGAAAGTCAAACACATTCAAGAAATGCTATTTGAATCAAATGAAAGTCAAACGCATTCAAAAAAGGTATTGAAATCAAGTGAAAGTCAAAAACATTTCAAACAAAGCTATTTGAATCAAATTAAAGTCAAACACATTCAAACAAAGCTTTTTGAATTAAATGAAAGTCAAATGCATTAAACAAAGCTAATTGATTCAAATGAAAGTCAATCACATTCAAACAAAGCTAATTTAATCAAATAAAAATCAAACACATTCAAACAAAGCTTTTTCAATCAAATGAAATTCAAATGCATTCAAAATAGCGATTTGAATCAAGTGAAAGTCAAACAAATCATTTTGAATCAAATGATTGTCAAATCCATTCAACGATGCTAATTGAATCATATGAAAGTCAAGCACATTCAAACAAATCTTTTTGAAATCAACTGAAAGTCATATGCAATTAAAAAAAAGTAATTAAATCAAGTGAAAGTCAAACACATTTAAACAAAGCTTTTTGAATCCAAAGAAAGTCAAATGAGTTCAAAAAAGCTAATTGAATCAAGTGAAAGTCAAACAAATTAAAACATAGCTTTTTGAATCAAATGATTGTCAAATGCATTCAACGATACTAATTGAATCATATGAAAGTCAAACACATTCAAACAAATCTTTTTGAATCAAATGAAAGTCAAATGCATTCAACAAATCAAATTGAATCACTTAAAAGTCAACCACATTCAAACAAAGCTAATTAAATCCAATGGAAGGCAAACACATTCGAACAAAGCTATTTGAATCAAATGAAAGTCAAACACATTCAAACAATGCTATCTGAATCAAATGAAAGTCAAATTCATTCAAAAAAGATAATTAAATCAAACGAAAGTCAAACACATTCAGACAAAGCTAATTGAATCAAATGAAAGTCAATGGCATTCTAACAAACCTAATTGAATCAAACGAAAGTCAATGGCATTCTAACAAACCTAATTGAATCAAATGAAAGTCAACCACATTCAAACAAAGCTAATTGAATCAAATGAAAGTTAACCACATTTCATACAAAGCTAATTTAAATCAAGTGAAATTCAAACACATTCAAACAAAGCTTTTTGAATCCAAAGAAAGTCAAATGAGTTCAAAAAAGCTAATTGAATCAAGTGAAAGTCAAACAAATTCAAACATAGCTTTTTGAATCAAATGATTTTCAAATGCATTCAACGATACTAATTGAATCATATAAAAGTCAAACACATTCAAACAAATCTTTTTGAATCAAATGAAAGTCAAATGCATTCAACAAATCAAATAGAATCACTTAAAAGTCAACACATTCAAACAAAGCTAATTAAATCCAATGGAAGGCAAACACATTCGAACAAAGCTATTTGAATCAAATGAAAGTCAAACACATTCAAACAATGCTATCTGAATCAAATGAAAGTCAAATGCATTCAAAAAAAGATAATTAAATCAAACGAAAGTCAAACACATTCAGACAAAGCTAATTGCATCAAATGAAAAGTCAAAAACATTCAAACAAAGCTAGTTAAATCATATGAAAGTCAAATGCTTTCAAAAAAGCTAATTGAATCAACTAAAAGTCCAAAGAATTCGAACAAAGCTTTTTGAATCAAATGATTGTCAAATGCATTCAACGAGGCTAATTGAATCATATGACAGTCAAACAAAACTTTTTGAATCAAATGAAAGTCAAATGCATTCAACAAAGCAAATAGACTCAATTGAAAGTTAACCACATTCAAGCAAAGCTAATTGAATCAAATGAAAGTCAAACACATTTAAACAAAGCTATTTGAACCAAATGAAAGTCAAACACATTCAAGAAATGCTATTTGAATCAAATGAAAGTCAAACGCATTCAAAAAAGGTATTGAAATCAAGTGAAAGTCAAAAACATTCAAACAAAGCTATTTGAATCAAATTAAAGTCAAACACATTCAAACAAAGCTTTTTGAATTAAATGAAAGTCAAATGCATTAAACAAAGCTAATTGAATTCAAATGAAAGTCAATCAGATTCAAATAAAGCTAATTTAATCAAATGAAAATCAAACACATTCAAAACAAAGCTTTTTCAATCAAATGAAAACTCAAATGCATTCAAAAATAGCGATTTGAATCAAGTGAAAGTCAAAGAAAAGCTTTTTGAATCAAATGATTGTCAAATCCATTCAACGATGCTAATTGAAATCATATGAAAGTCAAGCACATTTAAACAAATCTTTTTGAATCAAATGAAAGTTAAATCCATTCAAAAAAGCTAATTGAATCAAGTGAAAGTCAAAACACATTTAAACAAAAAGCTATTTGAACCAAATGAAAGTCAAAACACATTCAAGAAATGCTATTTGAATCAAATGAAAGATCAAAACGCATTCAAAAAAGGTATTGAAAATCAAGTGAAAGTCAAAAACATTCAAACAAAGCTATTTGAATCAAATTAAAGTCAAACACATTCAAACAAAAGCTTTTTGAATTTAAATGAAAGTCAAATGCATTAAACCAAAGCTAATTGATTCAAAATGAAAGTCAATCAAATTCAAAATAAAGCTAATTTTAATCAAATGCAAATCAAACACATTCAAACAAAGCTTTTTCAATCAAATGAAATTCAAAATGCATTCAAAAATAGCGATTTGAATCAAGTGAAAGTCAAACAAAGCTTTTTGAATCAAATGATTGTCAAATCCATTCAACGATGCTAATTGAATCATATGAAAGTCAAGCACATTCAAACAAATCTTTTTGAATCAACTGAAAGTCAAAATGCAATTAAAAAAAAAGTAATTAAATCAAAGTGAAAGTCAATTACATTTAAACAAAGCTTTTTAAATCAAATGGAAAGGTTAAATGCATTCAAAAAAGCTAATTGAATCAAGTGAAAGTCCAAGGTAATTCAAACAAAGTTTTTTGAAATCAAATGACTGTCAAAATGCGTTCAACGATTGCTAATTGAATCAAATGAAAGTCAAAACAACATTCAAACAAAGCCTTTTTGAATCAAATGAAAGTCATATGCATTCAACCAAAGCTAATTGAATCAATTGGAAAGTCAATGGCATTCTAACAAACCTTAATTGAATCAAACGAAAAGTCAATGGCATTCTAAACAAACCTAATTGAATCCAATGAAAGTCAACCACATTCAAACAAAGCTAATTGAATCAAAATGAAAGTTAACCACATTCAAACAAAGCTAATTTAAATCAAGTGAAATTCAAACACATTCAAATAAAGCTTTTTGAATCCAAAGAAAGTCAAATGAGTTCAAAAAAGCTAATTGAATCAAGTGAAAGTCAAACAAATTCAAACATAGCTTTTTGAATCAAATGATTGTCAAATGCATTCAACTATACTAATTGAATCATATGAAAGTCAAACACATTCAAACAAATCTTTTTGAATCAAATGAAAGTTAAATCCATTCAAAAAAGCTAATTGAATCAAGTGAAAGTCAAACACATTTAAACAAAGCTATTTAACCCAAATGAAAGTCAAACACATTCAAGAAATGCTATTTGAATCAAATGAAAGTCAAACGCATTCAAAAAAAGTATTGAAATCAAGTGAAAGTCAAAAACATTCAAACAAAGCTATTTGAATCAAATTAAAGTCAAACACATTCAAACAAAGCTTTTTGAATTAAATGAAAGTCAAATGCATTAAACAAAGCTAATTGATTCAAATGAAAGTCAATCAGATTCAAATAAAGCTAATTTAATCAAATGAAAATCAAACACATTCAAACAAAGCTTTTTCAATCAAATGAAATTCAAATGCATTCAAAATAGCGATTTGAATCAAGTGAAAGTCAAACAAAGCTTTTTGAATCAAATGATTGTCAAATCCATTCAACGATGCTAATTGAATCATATGAAAGTCAGCACATTCAAACAAATCTTTTTGAATCAACTGAAAGTCAAATGCAATTAAAAAAAAGTAAAAATCAAGTGAAAGTCAATTACATTTAAACAAAGCTTTTTAAATCAAATGAAAGTTAAATGCATTCAAAAAAGCTAATTGAATCAAGTGAAAGTCCAGGTAATTCAAACAAAGTTTTTTGAATCAAATGACTGTCAAATGCGTTCAACGATGCTAATTGAATCAAATGAAAGTCAAACACATTCAAACAAAGCTTTTTGAATCAAATGAAAGTCATATGCATTCAACAAAGCTAATTGAATCAAATGAAAGTCAATGGCATTCTAACAAACCTAATTGAATCAAACGAAAGTCAATGCATTCTAAACAAACCTAATTGAATCCAATGAAAGTCAACCACATTCAAACAAAGCTAATTGAATCAATGACAGTTAACCACATTCAAACAAAGCTAATTTAAAATCAAGTGAAATTCAAACACATTGATACAAAGCTTTTTGAATCCAAAAGAAAAGTCAAATGAGTTCAAAAAAGCTAATTGAATCAAGTGAAAGTCAAACAA
>NW_018745214.1:0-19541 GCF_001683475.1 Chenopodium quinoa
AATCAAATGAGAGTCAAATACATTCAACAAAGCTAATTAAATCAAATAAAATTCTAATACATTCTACAAAGCTAATTGAATTAAATGAAAGTCAAATACATTCAACAAAGCTAATTGAATCAAATGAAAGTCAAACACATTCAAACAAAGCTAATTGAATCAAATGAAAGTCAAATACATTCTACAAAGCTAATTGAATCAAAATGAAAGTCAAACACATTCAAACAAAGCTAATTGAATCAAATGAAAGTCAAATCAAACAAATCTATTTGAATTAAATGAAAGTCAAATACATTCTACAAAGCTAATTGAATCAAATGAAAGTCAAACACATTCAAACAAAGCTAATTGAATCAAATGAAAGTCAAACACATTCAAACAAATCTATTTAAATTAAATGAATGTCAAATACATTCTACAAAGTTAATTGAATCAAATGAAAGTCAAACACATTCAAACAAAGCTATTTGAATCAAATGAAAGTCAAATACATTCTACAAAGCAAATTGAAACAAATGAAAGTCAAACACAGTCAAACAAAGTTATTTGAGTCAAATGAAAGTCAAAATACATTCTACAAAGCTAATTGAATCAAATGAAAGTCAAACACATTCAAACAAAGCTATTTGAATAAAATGAAAGTCAAATACATTCTACAAAGCAAATTGAAACAAATGAAAGTCAAACACAGTCAAACAAAGTTATTTGAGTCAAATAAAAGTCTAATACATTCTACAAAGCTAATTGAATTAAATTAAAGTCAAACACATTCAAACAAAGCTAATTGAATCAAATGAAAGTCAAACACATTCAAACAAAGATTTCGAATCAAATGAAAGTCAAATACATTCTACAAAGCTAATTGAATCAAATGAAAGTCAAACACATTCAAATAAAGCTATTTAAATCAAATGAAAGTCAAATACATTCTACAAAGCTAATTAAATAAAATGAAAGTCAAATACATTCTACAACGCAAATTGAATCAAATGAAAGTCGAACACATTCAAACAAATCTATTTAAATTAAATGAATGTCAAATACATTCTACAAAGCTAATTGAATCAAATGAAAGTCAAACAGATTCAAACAAAGCTATTTGAATAAAATGAAAGTCAAATACATTCTACAAAGCAAATTGAAACAAATGAAAGTCAAACACAGTCAAACAAAGTTATTTGAGTCAAATGAAAGTCAAATACATTCTACAAAGCTAATTGAATCAAATGAAAGTCAAAACATTCAAACAAAGCTATTTGAATCAAATGAAAGTTAAATACGTTCTACAAAGCTAGTTGTATCAAATGAAAGTCAAACGCAATCAAATAAAGCTATTTCAGTCAAATGAAAGTCAAACACATTCAAACAAAAAAATTGTTTAAATTAAATGAAAGTGAATTGTATTCTACAATGCTAATTGAATCAAATGAAAGTTAAACGCATTCAAACAAAGCTATTTGAATCAAATGAGAGTCAAATACATTCTACAAAGCTAATTGAATCAAATGAAAGTCAAACACATTCAAACAAAGCTAATTGAATCAAATGAAAGTCAAATACATTCAACAAAGCTAATTGGAAAAATGAAAGTCAAACACATTCAAACAAAGCTAATTGAATCAAATGAAAGTCAAATACATTCTACAAAGCTAATTGAATCAAATGAAAGTCAAACACATTCAAACAAAGCTATTTGAATAAAATGAAAGTCAAACACATTCAAACAAAGCTATTTGAATCAAATGAGAGTAAAATACATCCAAATAAAGCTAATTAAATTAAATAAAAGTCTAATACATTCTACAAAGCTAATTGAATTAAATTAAAGTCAAACACATTCAAACAAAGCTAATTGAATCAAATGAAAGTCAAACATGTTTCGGGGTTTTCTGATGTCATGCGGGAGAGTTACAATTTCGAGACTGGAACCGGACGCCTGTACCTGCAAAATAACGGAGACTCCTGTGAGCTCCGCCTCCAACGGTCAAGTTAGTACCTGATTAAGGAGTAATTAATGCGGAAATTAAAGTAATAAGGTCTCTCTAGGTGAGAGTGTTTAATGTAGGTAATCTGCTTCGTTAGCGAGATCAGCCGGTTATTAATGTGTTCCGTAATGTTTTTTGTTCTGTCCTGACCCTCCCCTTAATGAGGATTAAGGGAGGTATTTATAACCTTGGGAAACGTGCCCATCCTAGGTTTAGGTAAACCTAGGGCCGATTGGGCTTCCCTCGGAAGTTGGGCCTGGGTGGCCGGTTTCTCCATTAGGCATGGAGTATGCCACATGTCGTGACATAACAGGTCCAAGGTGGACGAATAAGCGCGTGCCACGTGGCAAGCCCTGACAGTTCCATTTAGGGGACACTTGGCAGGTCCTGATTGGCCCACGTGGCGCATTCCGATTGGTAGGAGCAAAATCCCCTAATCATTTGCCCCTCACAGGTGGCACGTGATTGGTCACGTGTTACCTGTGACAGGTGTCGCACTGTAACGGGCGACGGCCTGCTACAGGTGTCAGTCGGCGAATGGACGAGAGATTTTCCCGCCCAAATTTTGAATTCTGGAAGTGACCCTTCGCCTTCTCACTTCGCCTATATAAGGGAGAGTTGCCTTGAGTCATTTTCACACTTTGAGAACTATTTGAGAACATTCGGACCCCTGAACTTGCTCTGACATTTTGGACTTTTTCTGCCTACCGCCTGTTCTGACAAGCCGACTGCACCGGATTTCCAGAACTTCATCAACCGTCACTCGTTCAGGTAACTCAGTTCTCTTACTCTTAATTTTCTTTTTATTTTTTGAAATGGCATCACGGAAGCACACGACACGGCCTAAGTTAGTGATCAGCCGGTCACCGGGGACGGCTGAATCTAGGACTAGGAGTGCCGCCTGCCCTTTTCTGGACCCATCTTTGCCCTTTATACAAAGTCCGACTGTATCTGTGTCTATGCAGAACGTGATGGCCAGAACAAAAAAGACTGCTATGATCTCAAACTCGGACGGCTCCTCCCAAAGGGTGCTCATTAGTGAAACATCTGACCAGGCGCCAGATGTAGAAGTGAAACGAGGCGGCTGCCAAGCCGACAGTTCTGAGGGAGGGGTCAAGGTGGTCCCTTCCCATTTCACCGTTGATATGTCTAATTTTCCTCCTGCTCCTTCTAAGGGAGAGGAGGCGGGCCCCTCTGGGAGAGGGGAGGAGTCGTCCTCTTCGGACTCGTCAGAGGACGAGTCCGAGTCCAGCTCTTTTGGCCACGCTTCTCCAGGCTCAGAAGAAAGAAATAGCCGCCTACAAGAGGCGAGGCTTTCTCATGCAGTTGAGAAGGGGGGCAATTGGGCGGAGCCGTCCGCCTCTTACAGAGAGGAAAACACCCCCTACTACTGCACGGTACCCGGGGCCGGATCGCAGCCATGCAAGACAAAGTGGAGAGCTTTATAGCTAACCACAGAATGGGCCCCGGATTTTTACTGTTCGTGCCGGATCCAGAAGACACTGTCGTCTGGCCGGCTGGTACCAGCTATGATGACGGCTGCTTTGGCTGCTATGTGGCGGCCATCAAAGCTGGACTGCGCTTCCCATTACATCCGGCTGTTCAGCGGATTTTAGATGGGTATGATTTGGGGTTATGGCAGTTAGCCCCCAACTCTTGGGTAAACGTACTCGGCTATGTGGCCGGGTGCGAAATGTACGGGGTGGAGCCAAGCTTTGAGGCTTTCGCCCACATGAACTATCTCAGCCGGACCCCTAAGTCGGGAGGTACCGGCTGGTATCAATTAACAAGCCATAGGGGCTACCTCATGACGAGAGGTAAGGCGAACAAATGGAAGGATTGGCGGAACACCTTCCTTATCATCGAGGGTTCAGACACGGAGCTGAACAAACGCTTTAACAAGTGGAATAGGGATCCGCCTCTTCTCGCAGGCGGCCGCAGCATGCCGCCTGTTCCCCCAAAGGCTAAAAAAGAGATCCTAGACAAAGGACTCTTCAAAGTAGAGACTAGGGTGAACTCTACTTCAGGGGTACGAGAGCAAGTACCCCTAAACTGCGTCCCGAGCTTCAAGTGGCTCTATGACGAGTACCTTTTGGCCGCCTGTGGCCTCAGCAGTCGGTGCTCTAGAGGTAGCCGGCCTGACAAATACTCTGTTTTTTCACGCCTTGTTTACTTGGGATTTTTACTAACTTTGCTGTTTATTTTTTGCAGCTGACGCCATGAGTAAAATAACAGCATCCAAGACTGCGGCGGCCATGTTGCGGGCCCTCTCATGCAACAGTCTTGTACCGACTCCCCCAACAAGGGGGCACCCTTGGTAGGCTTCGAAACTCTTCCTCTTTTAGGAGTTGTCTTATGCATATACTAACTCTTTTTTTTTTTTTTTTTTTTTTTTTTTTTTTTTTTTCAGTCGGGCACTCCAAGAGCTTCTTCCTCGCAACAGCCGGACCCCAAGGCCCGGAGGACGACTGTTGCAAGCTCTCCTGGGTCTTCCAGGAAAACAGTGGCGGCTGAGAAGCAGCCAGCCACTTCTTCTAAAACCCCGGCGGGGCCGCCTAGAAGTATGGACAATTACTTGTAAAAACTTTTACACTTGCTTCCTTCTTGACTAGGTCTAACTTGCTTTTTTACGCTTGATGCAGCCGGCCCTCAGGGGCCTGACTTGGTAGAGGTAGCCAAGTCCATGATCAAAGTAGTTCCTCCATCTGAAAGGGAGGCGGTCAGGGGTGTCGGCACCCTTGACCTTGATGGGATTGCAGGGGTCCTTGCTGAGGTATACTTTTTGAGTATTTGAATTCCAGGACGCCTGTTCTTTTTTGTTTGGAAACTGACGCCTGTTTTTTTTTGTACTTAGGCCCTGCTCCGAGTTAACGACCTTCGCAAGCCGCTTGATCGGAAGAACAAAGAGGTAAAGGCTGCAAAAGCTATGGCCGCCTCTGACTGTGATAAGGCAATGTTTCAAATTGCCTAAAATGAAGTTACTGACCATTGATATTCTTTATTATCAGGCGCAGGCTACCGCGCTGTTCGGGCTCAGTTAGAGGCGGCCCAGAAGAAGAATGACGAGCTGGAGGCGACCATCACAAATCTTAAGGCCGAGCTGAAACCTCTTCGCCTAAAAATGTACTCTTACGAAGCCATGGAGAAATCCTTGGCAAGCGTAAAAGAACGCCTGGTGAGCCAAGAGAAGAGTCTTACCCAAGAGCTCTCGGAAAAGGCCGAGCAAGAGAAGAAAGAGCTCGTCCGGGAGATGATGGAAGACTCCGCTCAAATCCAGCGCATGACCTGGGGCCGCCTGTTCCCCAATGCCGACTTTGCCTCTTGGGAAAGAACGTACCGCCAGTGTTCGGAAACATATAATCAAGAGATCCTGGCGGCTGCTGAAGAAGAGGCGTTGGGAGAAGCGTTGGAGGAGGAGGAGGAGCCGGTTGTGGCGCTTGTGCCACTTGGGGGTAAGGCATCAATAAAGGATGCAGCTGAAGCCGAGTCCAGCAAGAAGAGTGCTGACCAGGCGGCAGCTGCTAATACTGAACTGCCCCCTTCTTAAGCTTAATGTATTCTTTCCACGGCCTGCGTGCCGTTTGCTTTGTATTTACCCGGCCAGGGGCCGGGGCTTTGAATATTTTGCTGGTCTTTAATGACCGGCTTATTTTTAATGAATTTTTGTTTGCAATGAATTTTTGTTTGCTTCAAATTTGTCCAAGTATTCCATATCTAATATCCCATTGTTTACTAGACCGACTGTTGTACATGGGCCGAACGTTGCAGACAGGTACGGATAATTAGTACGCCGCCTATGCCCTGGACGACTGGTTGTCTGTTTCCAGGATAGACGATCAGTCGGCCATTTATTCAATCGTATTGAACTATTTTGTCTGGATCCTTTTTAGGCAGGCGTATTACCAAGGAATTGAGTAGTAGAGATAACAAGCGGCGGGTACCGGTTGTTTCCCTTTATGCCAATGTTGGCTTTTAACTCATAATTTATTAACCTAGCAAGAGTAGTGGTTGAGAGCCCCTGTTTGTTAAAACAGGCGGACGACTCATACCTTTAAGGCTCCATACTAAGTTTGAGTGACTATTAAGTTAACATAGGAGTTACTTAGTCTTCGTCACAATCTAGATTGAGTAGTAGAGGTACCAGCGGCGGAGGCCGGCTGATCCCCTTGATTCGCCAACGTTTGTTGCTATTAACTCAATAGGTTACCTAGGAAATAGGGGTTTGAGTGCCCCTGTTTGTTAAAAAACAGGCGGACGACTCAAACCTTTTAGGTTCCATACCAAATTTGAGTGACTATGAGTTAACGTTGGAGTTACTCAGTTGCCGTCACTTTTGTTTGAGAAGTAGAGGTACCAGGCGGCGTAGGCCGGACTAGACCCCTTGATTCGCCAATGTTTGTTGGCTATTAACTCAATAGGTACCCCCTGCAAATTATCCCAAGTAATACAGGCGGTCATCTGACTCAGATGTCAACTGTACCACTGGTTTTGGTTAGTGATAGAGTTATCCTTGTCTCAAAAAACGGCTACGTGGTTGCCCTTGGGACAGTCGTATAGGTGCCGAGTAATTAGTTTATAGAACAATGTTCCACCCAAAAGGGAGCTGCTCTCTGCGACGAATTTCATCCGGAGGGATGCCGTCGGACGCCTGCTATGATGTTGGGACATGTCGTATTAGTTTTGTAGATTTGATCAGTTGGCTTGGCGCCTGGTCTGATCATCCGGCCTGTGGCCTTGGTAAGTTCTTGGTGAACGTTGGTGCTAAATAAAAGGAGGGTAGCCGCCTGTTAGGCACAGGGTCGGCCAGGCCCTAATCTTTTTAGCTAAGTATTAGGGGGGTGGCTATGTGTTTGGAACCAGTCGGCCATCTTCTTATGGAGAGTAGCCGACTATATGCCCAGGCGACATGCCCCTATTGTGAGTGAAATACTCAATGGAGAGTAGCCGACGGTAAAGGTACAGACGACATGCCCCTCTGAAGATAGAGTGTAAAACTCAATGGAGAGTAGCCGACTGTAAAGGTACAGACGGCATGCCCTCGTATCTGAAGATAGAGTGTAAAACTCAATGGAGAGTAGCCGACTGTAAAGGTACAGACGGCATGCCCCTCGTATCTGAAGATAGAGTGTAAAACTCAATGGAGAGTAGCCGACTGTAAAGGTACAGACGGCATGCCCTCGTATCTGAAGATAGAGTGTAAAACTCAATGGAGAGTAGCCGACTGTAAAGGTACAGACGGCATGCCCCTCGTAATACAAAATTGAATAGTAAGTGCAAACTTTTATTAAGTAGCTCTTTACTTTACATCATTCAAAAGAAATATTTTTTAAGATTATCTACATTCCAAGTTCGAGGCAACGGTTGTCCGTCTGGTGTTTCCAGACGGTAGGTACCGTCCCTGACTTCCTCATAGATTCGGTAGGGTCCTTCCCAGTTGGGAGTTAGTTTGCCAGACTCATTAGCCCTACCAACTGCTTCCATTTTTCTAAGTACCAAGTCCCCTACTTTGAGTGGACGCCTGTGTACTTTTTTGTTGTATGATCTAGTCATTCTCAGGCGATAGATCTCATGGCGCAAGACAACATTGCCCCTCTTTTCAGGAAGTGAGTCTAATGCCAGGCGCATGGCTTCCCAGTTTGCCTCTTCGTCATATAGCATTACACGAAGAGTCGGCTCGTAGTGTTCTATTGGAAGAACAACTTCCGCACCGTAAGTTAGGAGGAATGGAGTTTCTCCAGTCGCCCCTTTTTCAGTCGTCCTAATGGCCCAGAGAACATGTGGTAGTTCATCCGCCCATAGGCCGCCTGCTCGTTCAATCTTTTTCTTGAGACCGTCTGAGATGATTTTATTAAAGGCTTCTACCTGGCCGTTTGCTTGTGGACGGCCGACAGATGCAAAGTAGTTTGCAATTCCTTGGTCACCCAACCAGCTTTTGAGAACAGGCGTCTCAAATCGGGGACCATTATCAAAAACCATAGACATGGGAACCCCGAACCGAGTGATGACATTTTTCCAAATGAATGAAATTACATCTTTCGTCTTGATTCCCTTTACCGCCTCCGCCTCTACCCATTTAGTGAAGTAGTCGACGGCAACAAGTATGTACCTTCTGCCGCCTGTAGCAGGCGTATATGGACCCAGAATGTCCATGCCCCACTTAGCAAACGGTAGTGGGTTGTGAAGGTAGTGAGGTCAGTAGCCGGACGGTGAATTAGTTTGCCAAACCTTTGGCACTTGTCACATTTTTTCACCATCTCCATTGCATCTGCTTCCAAAGTAGGCCAAAAGTAGCCCTGCCGCCTTGCCCTTTGAGCAAGCATCCTACCACCTATATGCGAAGCACAGTAACCAGAGTGAAGATCATCTAGTATCTCTCGTCCCTTTTCTGGAGTAACACACTTTAAGAAGGGTTAAAGGTACCCCCTCTTGTGAAGTTCTCCCTTAATCATTTCAAAACAAGTGGCTCGTTTTTTCAGTGCTGCCGCCTGTTGAGGATCATCTGGCAGTGTACCGTTTGTCAGATATGCCCTGATTGAATCCATCCAGGTTGAGCTTCTGTCTAGGATTCCAATAGGGTTTTCCTCGATGCTTCTCTTCTCCATTACTTCCCAAAAAACAGTTCGAGGAGTATCAGAGGAGGCGGATGATGCTAATTTTGACAGTGCATCCGCCTGGTTGTTTTCTGATCTCGGCACTTGGATCAGATGGAAATCCTCAAGGGAGCCGACTGCTTGTCGGACCGCCTGTAAATACTTGATCATGGCCGGATGGGTTGCTTCGTATTCGCCATTGTACTGACTCACTATCAATTGTGAATCGGAACAGGCGTTTATTTTTCTTGCCCCTGCCGCCTTGCACATGCGGATCCCGGCTAGTAAAGCTTCATATTCTGCCTCATTGTTTTGAAGCCTGAAAACTGAAGCGTAGAGCATACTCGAACCTGTCACCCTCTGGCGACTGACATATGACGCCTGCTCCACAACCATTTGAAGTAGAGCTTCCGTCCACATATACTTCCATACTTGGTCTGGAACTTGAGAGTCAGGAGGACGAGTCATCTCTACAATAAAGTCAGCAAAGGCTTGCCCCTTCACTGCTTTTCTAGGCTCGAAAGTAACTTCGAGGCTCTGTATTTCTATGGCCATTTGATCATTCGGCCTGTTGACTCCATGATGGTAAGTGGCCGCTTGATAGGTTGGTTTGTATACACGACGACTGCATGTGCCAAAAAGTAGGGCTTCAATTTTTTAACAGCCATGAACAGTGCAAGACCAAATTTCTCCACTAGGGAATACCTTAACTCGGCATTTTTCAGTACGTGACTGACAAAGTAGACCGGGAGCTGACAGCCGTCCCTTTCAGCAAGGAGAACAGCGCTTAACGCATGACCAGAGACGGCAAGGAATGCAAGTGAACTTTTAATTTCTGGAAGGCGGCCTCAGCATCCGGCCCCCATTCAAACCTTGCCTTTTTCTTAAATGCCTGGAAAAAGTATAGGCATTTTCGCCTGATCGGCTTAGAAATCTTCCCAAGGCCGCCAGACAACCTGTTAACTTCTGAACCTCTCGGATGGTACGAGGCGACTGCATGTCGATGACCGCCTGCACCTTTCTCAGGGTTCGCCTCTATTCCTCTCTGATTGATAAGGAATCCGAGAAATTTCCCAGACTCAACTCCAAAGACACATTTCTTGGGATTGAGCATGACATGGTGCCGCCTGAGTGTGGCGAAAGTTTCTCGGAGGTCTGACAGATGATCTTTCTGAATTTTAGACTTGACAATCATATCATCAATATATGCCTCGACATTTCTCCCAATCTGATCAAAGAACACAGTGTTTATCATTCGCTAGAAAGTGGCCGGGGCATTCTTAAGACCAAATGACATGACAGTGTAACAGTATAACCCTTGATCAGTGACGAAGGCCGTCTTCTCCTGATCTTTCTTCCATAAAGGAATTTGATGGAAACCAGAGTAGGCGTCCATAAAGCTCATCAAAGCATGGCCGACTGTTGAGTCGACCAGGTTATCAATTTTAAGCAGAGGGTAACTGTCTTTGGGGCACGCCGTGTTTAAGTCTGTGTAGCCTACACACATTCGCCAGGTGCCATTCGGCTTTTTAACAAGCACCACATTTGCAACCAGTCTGGGAAGTAACATTGCCGGATGAACCCTGCATCAAGTAATTTTTTAACTTCGGCGGCTGCCGCCTGACTTCTTTCTTCGCCATGGTTCCGCTTCTTCTGCCTTACCGGCTTCTTTTCGGATCCACGGCCAGTTTATGTACCGCCAGATCAGGACTGATGCCTGGCATTTCATGGACTTCGAATGCAAAGATGTCCTTGTATTCTTTCAATAGTTTGTGAAAGTCGTCACCAAGGTTTCTCAGAGCAGTCGTCCCAACTTTGACTGTTCGGTCAGGACGTGAGTCGTCTAAGATCAGGTCCGCATGCTCACCAGCCGGCTGAGGGCGGAACTCATCCGGCCGCTCCTCTGCCAATGATTGCTATTTCCTTGCTTTTCTTGCGGACTCTGTCTGGGACGCCTTTCTCTTTTTGCCGCCTGCTTCTTGAACAGGCGCACTCTCCTTGACATTGTCAAGGTCTGTTTTTTCACCACTTGACCCAGTGGCCATAACAGTGGGCTTGACATCCGAGAGATAGCACTCTCGGGCCATCCTCTGATCTCCCCTTAGGGAGCCAACTGTTCCATTATCCCTCTCAAACTTGAGCAACATAAGAGACGGGATTATAACAGCCTTGGAATTATTCAGGGTTGGTCGACCCAGAATCATGTTGTAGGCCGAGAGTTCCTCTACTACTAGGAACCGGACTACCATGTGTCGTCCTTCCCCTTTTTCGCCCAGGCGAATGGGTAAATCTACTCGTCCCAGTGGGTGGACGACTCCTCCTCCAAACCCTATTAAAGGGTGGGAGGCCGGATGTAGGCAGTCAGTCTGATATTTCAGTTTCGACAGACATTTGCTGCTGATGAGATCTGAGGAGCTCCCGGTATCTATGAGGATTCGGCCAACTCTCTGGTTGGCCACTTTACATTCAATAACGAGAGGGTCGTCATGCGGCCCCCTTACCCCTCCTAGATCCTCTTCAGTGATGACAATCTCAGGAAATGTATATTTGGACGGCCGTTCTTGGTGAACGGAATTTACATCTAACCGCCTTATATTATCTTTGTTGCCCCTAATAGTGGGGCCGCCTCCTGAGAAGCCGCCTGCAATGGTGTAGACGACTGCATCATCTGTATCGGAGCTGTCGGCCTGTTGATTCTTTTTGGCCGACAGCTTTTTTGAGGAAGTGTTCCCCGTAGTTTTCTTGACATAAGTGTCAAGATCACCTTGCTCAGCCAGGCGGTCTAGGTACCGCATAAGACTGATGCAGTCATTGGTGTGATGACCAACGTCATCATGATAAGCACAAATTTTTATCTTGGTTCCGGTTGTTTGCAGAACCCTTCATGGGGACCGGCTTCTCAATTGAGATCTGTCCCTTGATTTCTTTTAGGATAAACTGGTTATCCTTGTTAAACGCATACTTTGGGGAGTATGGTTTGAATTCTTTTTTCTTTTTCTGGCCGGCTGTTTAGAGGAATCAGCCGCCCAGACCTCTTTTCTCTTCTCATCCTTGTTTGACGACTGTTTCTGTCGTCCTTCTCTTTTGTCGGACCTTTTCCCGTCCGACTGTTTTATCGTACTACAAAGATCAGTCGCCTGTATATAGGCTTCTGCTTCAATCAAGGCCTCCTGAAGAGTCGCCATCCTCTTTCGAACCAAATCAAATTTGAAGGTAGACCCGTCTTTGAGACCTCTAAAAAAGTCGGTATAAGCTACCTCATCCGGTAACCCTTGAATCTGTATTCTCATCAGGTTGAACCGCCTGATGTAAGAACGAAGCCCCTCCTTCTCGCCCTGCTGAATTGTTCCCAAATCAAGGGTCGTTTTCTTCGCAGGGATGTTCATGGCGAAGTTGGAGGCAAATAAGTAAGCAAGCGTCCTGAAGCTATTTACACAACCAGTCGGCAGGTTGCCGAACCATTGCCGTGCGATTCCTTTGAGAGTCGCTGGGAAACACTTGCACCAAGTGGGATCATCCAACCCTTGAAGGTACATCAGGTTGGTGAATGCCATCAGATGGTCTTCTGGGTTAGTAGTGCCGTCATAGGCGCCTACTAGTACATTTTTACTTTGGTCGGCTGAGCGGCGTCAGTAATTTCCTTGGAGAAGGCCGACGGCTGTTCACCAAGTCTAAGCAACCGTAGCTGCCAGTCCATAGGTTGGACGTTTTTTGCTGTAGGTCCACCAAATGGAGGTGGCTGCATAAAATACTGTTGTTGCGGCACAAATGGTAAGTTTGGTACCGCCTGGGCACTATGAAAGCCGGACTGACGGGAGGTGCCGCCTGACTGACTCTCATGGTACGACTGAGTATGCCTCATCGAGGCATTTCGCAAACTGTCTTGAAAGTTTGAAGTAGAAGCCGACTCTAACAATCGGTCACTCTTCTTCTGCTCTAGCAGTAGCCGAGCATCTGTGAATGTTTGCTTTGACCCGTCCGCCTGAATATGACGAACCGATTTCCTATTTCCTGTAGGATAACGGAATTTTGTGAAATCAAGGGCAGGTGGCTCCCGCTTCCTAGATTTAGGATGAGGAGTCGCCTCTCGCCCTTGAACTGGCTTCCTCTTCAGTGAAGTGGAGGGTTTCTTGGCCGACTGCTCCTTGACTGAAGCAGGCGGCTTCTTGTTGATCAGCTCTTGAATCTCTCCCTTGAAGTTCCTCATGAAGGTCATGAGTTCGTTCCTTGTGATGGGAGCAGACCCATCAGTCGGCTGTTGCCGAACAGGCGGTGCGCCTGCTGGCTCGCTTCCTGTTTGAAGATGCTCCGTTCCCTCCTTTCGGTATGACGGGTACGTCGGGCCCTTAGGGTCCCGTCTGGAGCTGTATGAGTTTCAACTTCAAATTCACTTTCGATGTCATGGTCCGACTGAACTTGAGGGTCGTTTAGGGGACGCCTCTCTTCAGAAGTCGGTACAGACTTGGATGCCATCTCTGAAGTACTCTCCCCACAAACGGCGCCAAATGTTTCGGGGTTTTCTGATGTCCTGCGGGAGAGTTACAATTCCGAGACTGGAACCGGACGCCTGTACCTGCAAAATAACGGAGACTCCTGTGAGCTCCGCCTCCAACGGTCAAGTTAGTACCTGATTAAGGAGTAATTAATGCGGAAATTAAAGTAATAAGGTCTCTCTAGGTGAGAGTGTTTAATGTAGGTAATCTGCTTTGTTAGCGAGATCAGCCGGTTATTAATGTGTTCCGTAATGTTTTTTGTTCTGTCCTGACCCTCCCCTTAATGAGAATTAAGGGAGGTATTTATAATCTTGGGAAACGTGCCCATCCTAGGTTTAGGTAAACCTAGGGCCGATTGGGCTTCCCTCGGAAGTTGGGCCTGGGTGGCCGGTTTCTCCATTAGGCATGGAGTATGCCACATGTCGTGACATAACAGGTCCAAGGTGGACGAATAAGCGCGTGCCACGTGGCAAGCCCTGACAGTTCCAACTAGGGGACACTTGGCAGGTCCTGATTGGCCCACGTGGCGCATTCCGATTGGTAGGAGCAAAATCCCCTAATCAAAACACATTCAAACAAAGATTTCGAATCAAATGAAAGTCAAATACATTCTACAAAGCTAATTGAATCAAATGAAAGTCAAACACATTCAAATAAAGCTATTTAAATCAAATGAAAGTCAAATACATTCTACAAAGCTAATTAAATCAAATGAAAGTCAAACACATTCAAACAAAGCTATTTGAATCAAATGAGAGTCAAATAAATTCAAACAAAGCTAATTAAATCAAAGAAAAGTAAAATACATTCTACAAAGCTAATTGAATCAAATGAAAGACAAACACATTCAAACAAATCTATTTAAAATTAATGAATGTCAAATACATTCTACAAAGCTAATTGAACCAAATGAAAGTCAAACACATTCAAACAAAGCTATTTGAAGAAAATGAAAGTCAAATACATTCTACAAAGCAAATTGAAACAAATGAAAGTCAAACACATTCAAATAAAGCTATTTAAATCAAATGAAAGTGAAATACATTCTACAAAGCTAATTGAATCAAATGAAAGTCAAACACATTCAAAACAAAGCTATTTGAATTAAATGAGAGTCAAATAAATTCAAACAAAGCTAATTAAATCAAAGAAAAGTAAAATACATTCTACAAAGCTAATTGAATCAAATGAAAGTCAAACACATTCAAACAAATCTATTTAAATTTAATGAATGTCAAATACATTCTACAAAGCTAATTGAACCAAATGAAAGTCAAACACATTCAAACAAAGCTATTTGAAGAAAATGAAAGTCAAATACATTCTACAAAGCAAATTGAAACAAATGAAAGTCAAACACAGTCAAACAAAGTTATTTGAGTCAAGTGAAAGTGAAATACATTCTACAAAGCTAATTGAATCAAATGAAAGTCAAACACATTCAAACAAAGCTATTTGAATCAAATGAAATTTAAATACGTTCTACAAAGCTAATTGTATCAAATGAAAGTCAAACGCAATCAAATAAAGCTATTTGAGTCAAATGAAAGTCAAACACATTCAAACAAAGTTGTTTAAATTAAATGAAAGTGAAATGTATTCTACAATGCTAATTGAATCAAATGAAAGTTAAACGCATTCAAACAAAGCTATTTGAATCAAATGAGAGTCAAATACATTCTACAAAGCTAATTCAATCAAATGAAAGTCAAACACATTCAAACACAGCTAATTGAATCAAATGAAAGTCAAATACATTCAACAAAGCTAATTGAATCAAATGAAAGTCAAACACATTCAAACAAAGCTAATTGAATCAAATGAAAGTCAAACACATTCTACAAAGCTAATAGAATCAAATGAAAGTCAAACACATTCAAACAAAGCTATTTGAATAAAATGAAAGTCAAACACATTCAAACAAAGTTATTTGAATCAAATGAGAGTCAAATACATTCAAACAAAGCTAATTAAATCAAATAAAAGTCTAATACATTCTACAAAGCTAATTGAATTAAATTAAAGTCAAACACATTCAAACAAAGCTAATTGAATCAAATGAAAGTCAAACACATTCAAACAAAGATTTCGAATCAAATGAAAGTCAAATACATTCTACAAAGCTAATTGAATCAAATGAAAGTCAAACACATTCAAATAAAGCTATTTAAATCAAATGAAAGTGAAATACATTCTACAAAGCTAATTGAATCAAATGAAAGTCAAACACATTCAAACAAAGCTATTTGAATCAAATGAGAGTCAAATAAATTCAAACAAAGCTAATTAAATCAAATAAAAGTAAAATACATTCTACAAAGCTAATTGAATCAAATGAAAGTCAAACACATTCAAACAAATCTATTTAAATTAAATGAATGTCAAATACATTCTACAAAGCTAATTGAACCAAATGAAAGTCAAACACATTCAACAAAGCTATTAGAAGAAAATGAAAGTCAAATACATTCTACAAAGCAAATTGAAACAAATGAAAGTCAAACACAGTCAAACAACGTTATTTGAGTCAAGTGAAAGTCAAATACATTCTACAAAGCTAATTGAATCAAATGAAAGTCAAACACATTCAAACAAAGCTATTTGAATCAAATGAAATTTAAATACGTTCTACAAAGCTAATTGTATCAAATGAAAGTCAAACGCAATCAAATAAAGCTATTTGAGTCAAATGAAAGTCAAACACATTCATACAAAGTTGTTTTAAATTAAATGAATATGAAATGTATTCTACAATGCTAATTGAATCAAATGAAAGTTAAACGCATTCAAACAAAGCTATTTAAATCAAATGAGAGTCAAATACATTCTACAAAGCTAATTGAATCAAATGAAAGTCAAACACATTCAAACAAAGCTAATTGAATCAAATGAAAGTCAAATACATTCAACAAAGCTAATTGAATCAAATGAAAGTCAAACACATTCAAACAAACCTAATTGAATCAAATGAAAGTCAAATACATTCTACAAAGCTAATTGAATCAAATGAAAGTCAAACACATTTAAACAAAGCTATTTGAATAAAATGAAAGTCAAACACATTCAAACAAAGCTATTTGAATCAAATGAGAGTCAAATACATTCAAACAAAGCTAATTAAATCAAATAAAAGTCTAATACATTCTACAAAGGTAATTGAATTAAATTAAAGTCAAACACATTCAAACAAAGCTAATTGAATCAAATGAAAGTCAAACACATTCAAATAAAGATTTCGAATCAAATGTAAGTCAAACACATTCAAATAAAGCTATTTAAATCAAATGAAAGTCAAATACATTCTACAAAGCTAATTGAATCAAATGAAAGTCAAACACATTCAAACAAAGCTATTTGAATCAAATGAGAGTCAAATAAATTCAAACAAAGCTAATTAAATCAAATAAAAGTAAAATACATTCTACAAAGCTAATTGAATCAAATGAAAGTCAAACACATTCAAACAAAGCCTTTTAAATCAAATGAAAGTCAAACACATTCAAAAAAAGCTTTTTAATTTAAATGAAAATCAAACACATTCAAACAAAGCTATATAAATCAAATGAAAGTGAAATGCATTCTACAAAGCAAATTAAATTAAATGAAATTCAAACACATTCAAACAAAGCTATTTGAATCAAATGACAGTCAAATACATTCTACAAAGCTAATTGAATCAATTGAAAGTCAAACACATTCAAACAAAGCTATTTGAATCAATTAAAAGTCAAATACATTCTACAAAGCTGATGGAATCAATGGAAAGTCAAACACATTCAAACAAAGCTATTTGAATCAAATGAAAGCCAAATACGTTCTACAAAGCTAATTGAATCAAATAAAAGTGAAACACATTCAAACAAAGCTATTTGAATCAAATGAGAGTCAAATACATTAAAACAAAGCTAATTAAATCAAATAAAAGTCAAATACATTCTACAAAGCAAATTGAATCAAATTGAAAGTCAAATACATTCTACAAAGCTAATTGAATCAAATGAAAGTCAAACACATTCAAACAAAGCTAATTGAATCAAATGAAAGTCAAATACATTCAACAAAGCTAATTGAATCAAATGAAAGTCAACACATTCAAACATAGCTAATTGAATCAAATGAAAGTTCAAGCACATTCAAACAAAGCTATTTGAATCAAATGAGAGTCAAAATACATTCAAACAAAGCTAATTAAATCAAATAAAAGTCTAATACATTCTACAAAGCTAATTGAATTAAATTAAAGTCAAACACATTCAAACAAAGCTAATTGAATCAAATGAAAGTCAAACACATTCAAACAAAGCTATTTGAGTCAAATGAGAGTCAAATAAATTCAAACAAAGCTAATTAAATCAAATAAAAGTAAAATACATTCTACAAAGCTAATTGAATCAAATGAAAGTCAAACACATTCAAACAAAGCCTTTTAAATCAAATGAAAGTCAAACACATTCAAAAAAAAGCTTTTTAATTTAAATGAAAGTCAAACACATTCAAACAAAGCTATATAAATCAAATGAAAGTGAAATGCATTCTACAAAGCAAATTAAATTAAATGAAATTCAAACACATTCAAACAAAGCTATTTGAATCAAATCACAGTCAAATACATTCTACAAAGCTAATTGAATCAATTGAAAGTCAAAACACATTCAAACAAAGCTATTTGAATCAATTGAAAGTCAAATACATTCTACAAAAGCTGATGGAATCAAATGAAAGTCAAACACATTCAAACAAAGCTATTTGAATCAAATGAAAGCCAAATACATTCTACAAAGCTAATTGAATCAAATAAAGTGAAACACATTCAAACAAAGCTATTTGAATCAAATGAGAGTCAAATACATTAAAAACAAAGCTAATTAATCAAATAAAAGTCAAATACATTCTACAAAGCAAATTGAATCAAATGAAAGTCAAATACATTCTACAAAGCTAATTGGATCAAATGAAAGTCAAACACATTCAAACAAAGCTAATTGAATCAAATGAAAGTCAAATACATTCAACAAAGCTAATTGAATCAAATGAAAGTCAAACACATTCAAACATAGCTAATTGAATCAAATGAAAGTCAAGCACATTCAAACAAAGCTATTTTGAATCAAATGAGAGTCAAATACATTCAAACAAAGCTAATTAAATCAAATAAAAGTCTAATACATTCTACAAAGCTAATTGAATTAAATTAAAGTCAAACACATTCAAACAAAGCTAATTGAATCAAATTGAAAGTCAAACACATTCAAACAAAGATTTCGAATCAAATGAAAGTCAAATACATTCTACAAAGCTAATTGAATTAAATGAAAGTCAAACACATTCAAATAAAGCTAATTAAATTAAATGAAAGTCAAATACATTCTACAAAGCTAATTAAATCAAATGAAAGTCAAACACATTCAAACAAAGCTATTTGAATCAAATGAGAGTCAAATAAATTCAAACAAAGCTAATTAAATCAAATAAAAGTAAAATACATTCTACAAAGCTAATTGAATCAAATGAAAGTCAAACACATTCAAACAAATCTATTTAAATTTAATGAATGTCAAATATATTCTACAAAGCTAATTGAACCAAATGAAAGTCAAAAACATTCAAACAAAGCTATTTGAAGAAAATGAAAGTCAAATACATTCTACAAAGAAATTGAAACAAATGAAAGTCAAACACAGTCAAACAAAGTTATTTGAGTCAAGTGAAAGTCAAATACATTCTACAAAGCTAATTGAATCAAATGAAAGTCAAACACATTCAAACAAAGCTATTTGAATCAAATGAAATTTAAATACGTTCTACAAAGCTAATTGTATCAAATGAAAGTCAAACGCAATCAAATAAAGCTATTTGAGTCAAATGAAAGTCAAACACATTCAAACAAAGTTGTTTAAATTAAATGAAAGTGAAATGTATTCTACAATGCTAATTGAATCAAATGAAAGTTAAACGCATTCAAACAAAGCTATTTGAATCAAATGAGAGTCAAATACATTCTACAAAGCTAATTAATCAAATGAAAGTCAAACACATTCAAACAAAGCTAATTGAATCAAATGAAAGTCAAATACATTCAACAAAGCTAATTGAATCAAATGAAAGTCAAACACATTCAAACAAAGCAAATTGAATCAAATGAAAGTCAAATACATTCTACAAAGCTAATTGAATCAAATGAAAGTCAAACACATTAAACAAAGCTATTTGAATAAATGAAAGTCAAACACATTCAAACAAAGCTATTTGAATCAAATGAGAGTCAAATACATCCAAACAAAGCTAATTAAATTAAATAAAAGTCTAATACATTCTACAAAGCTAATTGAATTAAATTAAAGTCAAACACATTCAAACAAAGTTAATTGAATCAAATGAAAGTCAAACACATTCAAACAAAGATTTGAATCAAATGAAAGTCAAATACATTCTACAAAGCTAATTGAATCAAATGAAAGTCAAACACATTCAAA
>NW_018745215.1:0-31758 GCF_001683475.1 Chenopodium quinoa
TTTTAGACTTTCATTTGATTCAATTAGCTTTGTTGAATGCATTTGACATTCATTTGATTCAAAAAGCTTTGTTTGAATGTGTTTGACTTTCATTGGATTCAATTGGCTTTGTTCGAATGTTTTTTACTTCCATTTGATTCAATTAGCTTTTGTAGAATGCATTTGACTTTCATTTGACACAAATAGCTTTGTTTGAATGTGTTTGACTTTCATTTGATTTAATTAGGTTTTTTTAGATGTTTTTGACTTTCATTTGATTTAATTAGCTTTGTCGAATGCATTTGACTTTCATTTGATTCAAAAAGCTCTGTTTGAATGTGTTTGTCTTACATTTGATTTAATTAGCTTTGTTTGAATGTGTTTGACTTTCATTTGATTTAATTAGCTTTCTTTGCATTTGACTTTCGTTTGATTCAATTAGCTTTTTTTGAATGTGTTTGACTATCATTTGATTTAATTAGATTTTATTAGATGTTTTTGACTTTCATTTGATTCAATTAGCTTTGTTGAATGCATTTGACTTTAATTGATTCAAAAAGCTTTGTTTGAATGTGTTTGACTTTCATTTGATTCAATTGCCTTTGTTCGAATGTTTTTTACTTTCATTTGATTCAATTAGCTTTGTAGAATGCATTTGACTTTCATTTGATACAAATAGCTTTGTTTGAATGCGTTTGACTTTCATTTGATTTAATTAGGTTTTTTTAGATGTTTTTGACTTTCATTTGATTCAATTAGCTTTGTTGAATGCATTTGACTTTCATTTGATTTAAAAAGCTCTGTTTGAATGTGTTTGACTTACATTTGATTCAATTAGCTTTGTTTGAATGTGTTTGACTTTCATTTGATTCAATTAGCTTTCTTAAATGCATTAGACCTTCATTTGATTCAAAAAGCACTTTTTGAATGTGTTTGACTTTCATTTTATTCAATTAGGTTTGTTTGAATGTGTTTGACTTTCTTTTGATTTAATTAGCGTTGTTTGAATGTGTTTGACTTTCATTTGATTTAATTAGGTTTTTTAGATGTTTTTTGCTTTCATTTGATTTAATTAGCTTTGTTGAATGCATTTGACTTTCATTTGATTCAAAAAGCTCTGTTTGAATGTGTTTGTCTTACATTTGATTCAATTAGCTTTGTTTGAATGTGTTTGACTTTCATTTAATTCAATTAGCTTTCTTTGCATTTGACTTACATTTGATTCAATTAGCTTTGTGTTAATGTGTTTGACTTTCATTTGATTCAATTAGCTTTGTAGATTGGCATTTGACCTTCATTTGATTCAAAAAGCTCTATTTGAATGTGTTTGACTTTCATTTGATTCAATTAGCTCTGTTTGAATGGTGTTTTGACTTTCATTTGATTCAATTAGCTTTGTTAAATGCATTTGACTTTCATTTGATTCAAAAAGCTTTGTTTGAATGTGTTTGACTTTCATTTGATTCAATTAGCTCTGTTTGAATGTGTTTAACTTTCATTCGATTCTATTACGTTTGTTTGAATGTGTTTAGCTTTCATTTGATTCAATTAGCTTTGTAGATTGCATTTTACTTTCATTTAGTTCAAATAGCTTTGTTTGAATGTGTTTGACTGTCTTTTGATTCAATTAGCTTTTTTTGAATGTGTTTGACTATCATTTTGATTTAATTAGATTTTTTTAGATGTTTTTGACTTTCATTAATTCAATTAGCTTTGTTGAATGCATTTGACTTTCATTTGATTCAAAAAGCTTTGTTTGAATGTGTTTGACTTTCATTGGATTCTATTGGCTTTGTTCGAATGTTTTTTACTTCCATTTCATTCAATTAGCTTTGTAGAATGCATTTGACTTTAATTTGATACAAATAGCTTTGTTTGAATGTGTTTGACTTTCATTTGATTTAATTAGGTTTTTTAGATGTTTTTTACTTTCATTTGATTTAATTAGCTTTGTTGAATGCATTTGACTTTCATTTGATTCAAAAAGCTCTGTTTGAATGTGTTTGTCTTACATTTGATTCAATTAGCTTTGTTCGAATGTGTTTGACTTTCATTTGATTCAATTAGCTTTCTTTGCATTTGACCTTCATTTGATTCAAAAAGCTCTTTTTGAATGTGTTTGACTTTCATTTTATTCAATTAGCTTTGTTTGAATGTGTTTGACTTTCATTTGATTCAATTAGGTTTGTTTGAATGTGTTTGACTTTCTTTTGATTTAATTAGCGTTGTTTGAATGTGTTTGACTTTCAACTGATTCAATTAGCTTTGTTGAATGAATTTGACTTTCATTTGATTTAAAAAGCTTTGTTTGAATGTGCTTGACTTTCATTTGATTCAATTGGCTTTGTTCGAATGTTTTTTGACTTTCATTTGATTCAATTAACTTTGTAGAATGCATTTGACTTTCATTTGATTCAAAAAGCTTTGTTAGAATGTGTTTGACTTTCATTTGATTTAATTAGGTTTTTTTTTAATGTTTTTGACTTTCATTTGATTCAATTAGTTTTGTTTGAATGTGTTTGACTTTCATTTGATTCAATTAGCTTTGTAGATTTTGTAGATTGCATTTAACCTTCATTTGATTCAAAAAGCACTTTTTGAATGTGTTTTGTCTTTCATTTAATTCAATTAGCTCTGTTTGAATGTCTTTGACTTTCAATTTATTCAATTAGGTTTGTTTGAAAGTGTTTTACTTTGATTTGATTCAATTAGCTTTGTTTGAATGTGTTTGACTTTCATTTGATTCAATTAGCTTTATAGAATGCTTTTGACTTCCATTGATTCAAATAGTTTTGTTTGATTGTGTTTGACCTTTTTATTGATTTAATTTGATTTTTTTAGATGTTTTTACATTCATTTGATTCAATTAGATTTGTAGAATACATTTGACTTTCATTTGATTCAAATAGGTTTGTCTGAATGTGTTTTACTTTCTTTTGATTTAATTAGATTTTTTTAGATGTTTTTGACTTTTGTTTGATTCAATTAGCTTTGTTGAATGCATTTGAGTTTTATTTGATTCAAAAAGCTCTGTTTGAATGTGTTTGACTTACATTTTGATTCAATTAGCTTTGTTTTAATGTGTTTGACTTTCATTTGATTCAATTAGCTTTGTAGATTGCATTTGACCTTCAATTGATTCAAAAAGCTCTATTTGAATGTGTTTGACTTTCATTTGATTCAATTAGCTCTGTTTGAATGTGTTTGACTTTCATTTGATTCAATTAGCTTTGTTAAATGCATTTGACTTTCATTTGATTCAAAAAGCTTTATTTGAATGTGTTTGACTTTCATTTGATTCAATTAGCTCTGTTTGAATGTGTTTAACTTTCATTCGATTCTATTACGTTTGTTTGAATGTTTTTAGCTTTCATTTGATTCAATTAGCTTTGTAGATTGCATTTTACTTTCATTTAGTTCAAATAGCTTTGTTTGAATGTGTTTGACTTTCTTTTGATTCTATTAGCTTTTTTTGAATGTGTTTGACTATCATTTGATTTAATTAGATTTTTTTAGATGTTTTTGACTTTCATTAGATTCAATTAGCTTTGTTGAATGCATTTGACTTTCATTTGATTCAAAAAGCTTTGTTTGAATGTGTTTGACTTTCATTGGATTCAATTGGCTTTGTTCAAATGTTTTTTACTTCCATTTGATTCAATTAGCTTTGTAGAATGCATTTGACTTTAATTTGATACAAATAGCTTTGTTTGAATGTGTTTGACTTTCATTTGATTTTAATTAGGTTTTTTAGATGTTTTTTGCTTTCATTTGATTTAATTAGCTTTGTTGAATGCATTTGACTTTCATTTGATTCAAAAAGCTCTGTTTGAATGTATTTGTCTTACATTTGATTCAATTAGCTTTGTTTGAATGTGTTTGACTTTCATTTAATTCAATTAGCTTTCTTTGCATTTGACCTTCATTTGATTCAAAAAGCTCTTTTTGAATGTGTTTGACTTTCATTTTATTCAATTAGCTTTGTTTGAATGTGTTTGACTTTCATTTGATTCAATTAGGTTTGTTTGAAATGTGTTTGACTTTCTTTTGATTTAATTAGCGTTGTTTGAATGTGTTTGACTTTCAACTGATTCAATTAGCTTTGTTGAATGAATTTGACTTTCATTTGATTTAAAAAGCTTTGTTTGAATGTGCTTGACTTTCATTTGATTCAATTGGCTTTGTTCGAATGTTTTTGACTTTCATTTGATTCAATTAACTTTGTAGAATGCATTTGACTTTCATTTGATTCAAAAAGCTTTGTTAGAATGTGTTTGACTTTCATTTGATTTAATTAGGTTTTTTTTTAATGTTTTTGACTTTCATTTGATTCAATTAGTTTTGTTTGAATGTGTTTGACTTTCATTTGATTCAATTAGCTTTGTAGATTTTGTAGATTGCATTTAACCTTCATTTGATTCAAAAAGCACTTTTTGAATGTGTTTTGTCTTTCATTTAATTCAATTAGCTCTGTTTGAATGTCTTTGACTTTCAATTTATTCAATTAGGTTTGTTTGAAAGTGTTTTACTTTGATTTGATTCAATTAGCTTTGTTTGAATGTGTTTGACTTTCATTTGATTCAATTAGCTTTATAGAATGCTTTTGACTTCCATTGATTCAAATAGTTTTGTTTGATTGTGTTTGACCTTTTATTGATTTAATTTGATTTTTTTTAGATGTTTTTACATTCATTTGATTCAATTAGATTTGTAGAATACATTTGACTTTCATTTGATTCAAATAGGTTTGTCTGAATGTGTTTTACTTTCTTTTGATTTAATTAGATTTTTTTAGATGTTTTTTGACTTTTGTTTGATTCAATTAGCTTTGTTGAATGCATTTGAGTTTTATTTGATTCAAAAAGCTCTGTTTGAATGTGTTTGACTTACATTTGATTCAATTAGCTTTGTTTTAATGTGTTTGACTTTCATTTGATTCAATTAGCTTTGTAGATTGCATTTGACCTTCAATTGATTCAAAAAGCTCTATTTGAATGTGTTTGACTTTCATTTGATTCAATTAGCTCTGTTTGAATGTGTTTGACTTTCATTTGATTCAATTAGCTTTGTTAAATGCATTTGACTTTCATTTGATTCAAAAAGCTTTATTTGAATGTGTTTGACTTTCATTTGATTCAATTAGCTCTGTTTGAATGTGTTTAACTTTCATTCGATTCTATTACGTTTGTTTGAATGTTTTTAGCTTTCATTTGATTCAATTAGCTTTGTAGATTGCATTTTACTTTCATTTAGTTCAAATAGCTTTGTTTGAATGTGTTTGACTTTCTTTTGATTCTATTAGCTTTTTTTGAATGTGTTTGACTATCATTTGATTTAATTAGATTTTTTTAGATGTTTTTGACTTTCATTAGATTCAATTAGCTTTGTTGAATGCATTTGACTTTCATTTGATTCAAAAAGCTTTGTTTGAATGTGTTTGACTTTCATTGGATTCAATTGGCTTTGTTCAAATGTTTTTTACTTCCATTTGATTCAATTAGCTTTGTAGAATGCATTTGACTTTAATTTGATACAAATAGCTTTGTTTGAATGTGTTTGACTTTCATTTGATTTAATTAGGTTTTTTAGATGTTTTTTGCTTTCATTTGATTTAATTAGCTTTGTTGAATGCATTTGACTTTCATTTGATTCAAAAAGCTCTGTTTGAATGTATTTGTCTTACATTTGATTCAATTAGCTTTGTTTGAATGTGTTTGACTTTCATTTAATTCAATTAGCTTTCTTTGCATTTGACCTTCATTTGATTCAAAAAGCTCTTTTTGAATGTGTTTGACTTTCATTTTATTCAATTAGCTCTGTTTGAATGTGTTTGACTTTCATTTGATTCAATTAGGTTTGTTTGAATGTGTTTGACTTTCTTTTGATTTAATTAGCGTTGTTTGAATGTGTTTGACTTTCATCTGATTCAATTAGCTTTGTTGAATGAATTTGACTTTCATTTGATTTAAAAAGCTTTGTTTGAATGTGCTTGACTTTCATTTGATTCAATTGGCTTTGTTCAAATGTTTTTGACTTTCATTTGATTCAATTAACTTTGTAGAATGCATTTGACTTTCATTTGATTAAAAAAGCTTTGTTAGAATGTGTTTGACTTTCATTTGATTTAATTAGGTTTTTTTTAATGTTTTTGACTTTCATTTGATTCAATTAGTTTTGTTTGAATGTGTTTGACTTTCATTTGATTCAATTAGCTTTGTAGATTTTGTAGATTGCATTTAACCTTCATTTGATTCAAAAAGCACTTTTTGAATGTGTTTGACTTTCATTTGATTCAATTGGCTTTGTTCGAATGTTTTAGACTTTCATTTGATTCAATTAGCTTTGTAGAATGCATTTGACTTTCATTTGATTCAAAAAGCTTTGTTAGAATTTGTTTGACATTCATTTGATTTAATTAGATTTTTTTTAATGTTTTTGACTTTCATTTGATTCAATTAGTTTTGTTTGAATGTGTTAGACTTTCATTTGATTCAATTAGCTTTGTAGATTGCATTTGAACTTCATTTGATTCAAAAAGCTCTTTTTGAATGTGTTTGACTTTCATTTGATTCAATTAGCTCTGTTTGAATGTGTTTGACTTTTATTTGATTCAATTTGGTTTGTTTGAATATGTTTTACTTTGATATTATTCAATTAGCTTTCTTTGAATGTGTTTGACTTTCATTTGATTCAATTAGCTTTATAGAATGCTTTTGACTTTCATTTGATTCATATTTTGTTTGAATGTGTTTGACCTTTTATTGATTTAATTTGAATTTTTTAGATGTTTTTACATTCATTTGATTCAATTAGATCTGTAGAATACATTTGACTTTCATTTGATTCAAATAGGTTTGTCTGAATGTGTTTGACTTTCTTTTGATTTTATTAGATTTTTTTAGATGTTTTTGACTTTTGTTTGATTCAATTAGCTTTGTTGAATGCATTTGAGTTTTATTTGATTCAAAAAGATTTGTTTGAATGTGTTTGACTTACATTTGATTCAATTAGCTTTGTTTTAATGTGTTTGACTTTCATTTGATTCAATTAGCTTTGTACATTGTATTTGACCTTCATTTGATTCAAAAAGCTCTATTTGAATGTGTTTGACTTTCATTTGATTCATTTAGCTCTGTTTGAATGTGTTTGACTTTCATTTGATTCAATTAGCTTTGTTAAATGCATTTGACTTTCATTTGAATCAAAAAGCTTTGTTTGAATGTGTTTGACTTTCATTTGATTCAATTAGCTCTGTTTGAATGTGTTTGACTTTCATTCGATTCTATTACGTTTGTTTGAATGTGTTTAGCTTTCATTTGATTCAATTAGCTTTGTGGATTGCATTTTACTTTCATTTAGTTCAAATAGCTTTGTTTGAATGTGTTTGACTTTCGTTTGATTCAATTAGCTTTTATTGAATGTGTTTGACTATCATTTGATTTAATTAGATTTTATTAGATGTTTTTGACTTTCATTTGATTCAATTAGCTTTGTTGAATGCATTTGACTTTAATTGATTCAAAAAGCTTTGTTTGAATGTGTTTGACTTTCATTTGATTCAATTGCCTTTGTTCGAATGTTTTTTACTTTCATTTGATTCAATTAGCTTTGTAGAATGCATTTGACTTTCATTTGATACAAATAGCTTTGTTTGAATGTGTTTGACTTTCATTTGATTTAATTAGGTTTTTTTAGATGTTTTTGACTTTCATTTGATTCAATTAGCTTTGTTGAATGCATTTGACTTTCATTTGATTTAAAAAGCTCTGTTTGAATGTGTTTGACTTACATTTGATTCAATTAGCTTTGTTTGAATGTGTTTGACTTTCATTTGATTCAATTAGCTTTCTTAAATGCATTAGACCTTCATTTGATTCAAAAAGCTCTTTTTGAATGTGTTTGACTTTCATTTTATTCAATTAGCTCTGTTTGAATGTGTTTGACTTTCATTTTATTCAATTAGGTTTGTTTGAATGTGTTTGACTTTCTTTTGATTTAATTAGCGTTGTTTGAATGTGTTTGACTTTCATCTGATTCAATTAGCTTTATTGAATGAATTTGACTTTCATTTGATTCAAAAAGCTTTGTTAGAAAGTGTTTGACTTTCATTTGATTTAATTAGATTTTTTTTTTAATGTTTTTGACTTTCATTTTTTTCAATTAGTTTTGTTTGAATGTGTTTGACTTTCATTTGATTCAATTACCTTTGTAGATTTTGTAGATTGCATTTGACCTTCATTTGATTCAAATAGCACTTTTTGAATGTGTTTTGACTTTCATTTAATTCAATTAGCTCTGTTTGAATGTCTTTGACTTTCATTTTATTCAATTAGGTTTGTTTGAAAGTGTTTTACTTTAATTTGATTCAATTAGCTTTGTTTGAATGTGTTTGACTTTCATTTGATTCAATTAGCTTTATAGAATGCTTTTGACTTTCATTTGATTCAAATAGTTTTGTTTGAATGTGTTTGACCTTTTATTGATTTAATTTGAATTTTTTAGATGTTTTTACTTTCATTTGATTCAATTAGATTTGTAGAATACATTTGACTTTTATTTGATTCAAAAAGGTTTGTCTGAATGTGTTTGACTTTCATTTGATTTAATTAGATTTTTTTAGATGTTTTTGACTTTTGTTTGATTCAATTAGCTTTGTTGAATGCATTTGGGTTTTATTTGATTCAAAAAGCTCTGTTTGAATGTGTTTGACTTACATTTGATTTAATTAGCTTTATTTTAATGTGTTTGACTCTCATTTGATTCAACTAGCTTTGTAGATTGCATTTGACCTTCATTTGATTCAAAAAGCTCTATTTGAATGTGTTTGACTTTCATTTGATTCAATTAGCTTTATTTGAATGTGTTTGACTTTCTTTTGATTTAATTAGCGTTGTTTAAATGTGTTTGTCTTTCATCTAATTCAATTAGCTTTGTTGAATGAATTTGACTTTCAATTTATTCAAAAAGGTTTGTTTGAATGTGTTTGACTTTCAGTTGATTCAATTGGCTTTGTTCGAATGTTTTAGACTTTCATTTGATTCAATTAGCTTTGTAGATTGCATTTTACTTTCATTTAGTTCAAATAGCTTTGTTTGAATGTGTTTGACTTTCGTTTGATTTAATTAGCTTTTTTTGAATGTGTTTGACTATCATTTGATTTAATTAGATTTTTTTAGATGTTTTTGACTTTCATTTGATTCAATTAGCTTTGTTGAATGCATTTGACTTTCATTTGATTCAAAAACATTTGTTTGAAAGTGTTTGACTTTCATTGGATTCAATTGGCTTTGTTCGAATGTTTTTTACTTCCATTTGATTCAATTAGCTTTGTAGAATGCATTTGACTTTCATTTGACACAAATAGCTTTGTTTGAATGTGTTTGACTTTCATTTGATTTAATTAGGTTTTTTTAGATGTTTTTGACTTTCATTTGATTTAATTAGCTTTGTTGAATGCATTTGATTTTCATTTGATTCAAAAAGCTCTGTTTGAATGTATTTGTCTTACATTTGATTCAATTAGCTTTGTTTGAATGTGTTTGACTTTCATTTGATTCAATTAGCTTTCTTTGCATTTGACCTTCATTTGATTCAAAAAGCTCTTTTTGAATGTGTTTGACTTTCATTTTATTCAATTAGCTCTGTTTGAATGTGTTTGACTTTCATTTGATTCAATTAGGTTTGTTTGAATGTGTTTGACTTTCTTTTGATTTAATTAGCGTTGTTTGAATGTGTTTGACTTTCATCTAATTCAATTAGCTTTGTTGAATGAATTGGACTTTCAATTGATTCAAAAAGGTTTGTTTGAATGTGTTTGACTTTCATTTGATTCAATTGGCTTTGTTCGAATGTTTTAGACTTTCATTTGATTCAATTAGCTTTGTAGATTGCATTTTACTTTCATTTAGTTCAAATAGCTTTGTTTGAATGTGTTTGACTTTCGTTTGATTTAATTAGCTTTTTTTGAATGTGTTTGACTATCATTTGATTTAATTAGATTTTTTTAGATGTTTTTGAATTTCATTTGATTCAATTAGCTTTGTTGAATGCATTTGACTTTCATTTGATTCAAAAAGCTTTGTTTGAATGTGTTTGACTTTCATTGGATTCAATTGGCTTTGTTCGAATGTTTTTTACTTCCATTTGATTCAATTAGCTTTGTAGAATGCATTTGACTTTCATTTGACACAAATAGCTTTGTTTGAATGTGTTTGACTTTTCATTTGATTTAATTAGGTTTTTTTAGATGTTTTTTGACTTTCATTTGATTTAATTAGCTTTGTTGAATGCATTTGACTTTCATTTGATTCAAAAAGCTCTGTTTGAATGTGTTTGTCTTACATTTGATTCAATTAGCTTTGTTTGAATGTGTTTGACTTTCATTTGATTTAATTAGCTTTCTTTGCATTTGACCTTCATTTGATTCAAAAATCTCTTTTTGAATGCGTTTGACTTTCATTTTATTCAACTAGCTCTGTTTGAATGTGATTGACTTTCATTTGATTCAATTAGGTTTGTTTGAATGTGTTTGACTTTCTTTTGATTTAATTAGCGTTGTTTGAATGTGTTTGACTTTTATCTAATTCAATTAGCTTTGTTGAATGAATTTGACTTTCAATTGATTCAAAAAGGTTTGTTTGAATGTGTTTGACTTTCATTTGATTCAACTAGCTTTGTAGATTGCATTTGACCTTCATTTGATTCAAAAAGCTCTATTTGAATGTGTTTGACTTTCATTTGATTCAATTAGCTTTGTTTGAATGTGTTTGACTTTCTTTTGATTTAATTAGCGTTGTTTGAATGTGTTTGACTTTCATCTAATTCAATTAGCTTTGTTGAATGAATTTGACTTTCAATTGATTCAAAAAGGTTTGTTTGAATGTGTTTGACTTTCATTTGATTCAATTGGCTTTGTTCGAATGTTTTAGACTTTCGTTTGATTCAATTAGCTTTGTAGATTGCATTTTACTTTCATTTAGTTCAAATAGCTTTGTTTGAATGTGTTTGACTTTCGTTTGATTTAATTAGCTTTTTTTGAATGTGTTTGACTATCATTTGATTTAATTAGATTTTTTTAGATGTTTTTGACTTTCATTTGATTCAATTAGCTTTGTTGAATGCATTTGACATTCATTTGATTCAAAAAGCTTTGTTTGAATGTGTTTGACTTTCATTGGATTCAATTGGCTTTGTTCGAATGTTTTTTACTTCCATTTGATTCAATTAGCTTTGTAGAATGCATTTGACTTTCATTTGACACAAATAGCTTTGTTAGAATGTGTTTGACTTTCATTTGATTTAATTAGGTTTTTTTAGATGTTTTTGACTTTCATTTGATTTAATTAGCTTTGTTGAATGCATTTGACTTTCATTTGATTCAAAAAGCTCTGTTTGAATGTGTTTGTCTTACATTTGATTCAATTAGCTTTGTTTGAATGTGTTTGACTTTCATTTGATTTAATTAGCTTTCTTTGCATTTGACCTTCATTTGATTCAAAAAGCTCTTTTTGAATGTGTTTGACTTTCATTTTATTCAATTAGCTCTGTTTGAATGTGTTTGACTTTCATTTGATTCAATTAGGTTTGTTTGAATGTGTTTGACTTTCATCTAATTCAATTAGCTTTGTTGAATGAATTTGACTTTCATTTGATTCAAAAAGCTTTGTTTGAATGTGTTTGACTTTCATTTGATTCAATTGGCTTTGTTCGAATGTTTTAGACTTTCATTTGATTCAATTAGCTTTGTAGAATGCATTTGACTTTCATTTGATTCAAAAAGCTTTGTTAGAATGTGTTTGACTTTCATTTGATTTAATTAGGTTTTTTTTAATGTTTTTTACTTTCATTTGATTCAATTAGTTTTGTTTGAATGTGTTAGACTTTCATTTGATTCAATTAGCTTTGTAGATTGCATTTGAACTTCATTTGATTCAAAAAGCTCTTTTTGAATGTGTTTGACTTTCATTTGATTCAATTAGCTCTGTTTGAATGTGTTGGACTTTCATTTGATTCAATTAGCTTTGTTGAATGCAATTGACTTTCATTTGATTCAAATAGGTTTGTCTGAATGTGTTTGACTTTCTTTATATTTAATTAGATTTTTTTAGATGTTTTTTACTTTTGTTTGATTCAATTAGCTTTGTTGAATGCATTTGAGTTTTATTTGATTCAAAAAGCTCTGTTTGAATGTGTTTGACTTACATTTGATTCAATTAGCTTTGTTTTAATGTGTTTGACTTTCATTTGATTCAATTAGCTTTGTAGATTGTATTTGACCTTCATTTGATTCAAAAAGCTCTATTTGAATGTGTTTGACTTTCATTTGATTCAATTAGCTCTGTTTGAATGTGTTTGACTTTCATTTGATTCAATTAGCTTTGTTAAATGCATTTGACTTTCATTTGATTCAAAAAGCTTTGTTTGAATGTGTTTAGCTTTCATTTGATTCAATTAGCTTTGTGGATTGCATTTTACTTTCATTTAGTTCAAATAGCTTTGTTTGAATGTGTTTGACTTTCGTTTGATTCAATTAGCTTTTTTTGAATGTGTTTGACTATCATTTGATTTAATTAGATTTTTTTAGATGTTTTTGACTTTCATTTGATTCAATTAGCTTTGTTGAATGCATTTGACTTTAATTGATTCAAAAAGCTTTGTTTGAATGTGTTTGACTTTCATTTGATTCAATTGCCTTTGTTCGAATGTTTTTTACTTTCATTTGATTCAATTAGCTTTGTAGAATGCATTTGACTTTCATTTGATACAAATAGCTTTGTTTGAATGTGTTTGACTTTCATTTGATTTAATTAGGTTTTTTTAGATGTTTTTGACTTTCATTTGATTCAATTAGCTTTGTTGAATGCATTTGACTTTCATTTGATTTAAAAAGCTCTGTTTGAATGTGTTTGACTTACATTTGAATCAATTAGCTTTGTTTGAATGTGTTTGACTTTCATTTGATTCAATTAGCTTTCTTAAATGCATTTGACCTTCATTTGATTCAAAAAGCTCTTTTTGAATGTGTTTGACTTTCATTTTATTCAATTAGCTCTGTTTGAATGTCTTTGACTTTCATTTGATTCAATTAGGTTTGTTTGAATGTGTTTGACTTTCTTTTGATTTAATTAGCGTTGTTTGAATGTGTTTGACTTTCATCTGATTCAATTAGATTTGTTGAATGAATTTGACTTTCATTTGATTCAAAAAGCTTTGTTAGAATGTGTTTGACTTTCATTTGATTTAATTAGGTTTTTTTTAATGTTTTTGACTTTCATTTGATTCAATTAGTTTTGTTTGAATGTGTTTGACTTTCATTTGATTCAATTAGCTTTGTAGATTTTGTAGATTGCATTTGACCTTCATTTGATTCAAAAAGCACTTTTTGAATGTGTTTTGACTTTCATTTAATTCAATTAGCTCTGTTTGAATGTCTTTGACTTTCATTTTATTCAATTAGGTTTGTTTGAAAGTGTTTTACTTTGATTTGATTCAATTAGCTTTGTTTGAATGTGTTTGACTTTCATTTGATTCAATTAGCTTTATAGAATGCTTTTGACTTTCATTTGATTCAAATAGTTTTGTTTGAATGTGTTTAACCTTTTATTGATATAATTTGAATTTTTTAGATGTTTTTACTTTCATTTGATTCAATTAGATTTGTAGAATACATTTGACTTTTATTTCATTCAAATAGGTTTGTCTGAATGTGTTTGACTTTCATTTGATTTAATTAGATTTTTTTAGATGTTTTTGACTTTTGTTTGATTCAATTAGCTTTGTTGAATGCATTTGGGTTTTATTTGATTCAAAAAGCTCTGTTTGAATGTGTTTGACTTACATTTGATTTAATTAGCTTTGTTTTAATGTGTTTGACTTTCATTTGATTCAACTAGCTTTGTAGATTGCATTTGACCTTCATTTGATTCAAAAAGCTCTATTTGAATGTGTTTGACTTTCATTTGATTCAATTAGCTATGTTTGAATGTGTTTGACTTTCATTTGATTCAATTAGCTTTGTTAAATGCATTTGACTTTCATTTGATTCAAAATGCTTTGTTTGGATGTGTTTGACTTTCATTTGATTCAATTAGCTTTGTTTGAATGTGTTTGACTTTCTTTTGATTTAATTAGCGTTGTTTGAATGTGTTTGACTTTCATCTAATTCAATTAGCTTTGTTGAATGAATTTGACTTTCAATTGATTCAAAAAGGTTTGTTTGAATGTGTTTGACTTTCATTTGATTCAATTGGCTTTGTTCGAATGTTTTAGACTTTCATTTGATTCAATTAGCTTTGTAGATTGCATTTTACTTTCATTTAGTTCAAATAGCTTTGTTTGAATGTGTTTGACTTTCGTTTGATTTAATTAGCTTTTTTTGAATGTGTTTGACTATCATTTGATTTAATTAGATTTTTTTAGATGTTTTTTGACTTTCATTTGATTCAATTAGCTTTGTTGAATGCATTTGACTTTCATTTGATTCAAAAAGCTTTGTTTGAATGTGTTTGACTTTCATTGGATTCAATTGGCTTTGTTCGAATGTTTTTTACTTCCATTTGATTCAATTAGCTTTGTAGAATGCATTTGACTTTCATTTGACACAAATAGCTTTGTTTGAATGTGTTTGACTTTCATTTGATTTAATTAGGTTTTTTTAGATGTTTTTGACTTTCATTTGATTTAATTAGCTTTGTTGAATGCATTTGATTTTCATTTGATTCAAAAAGCTCTGTTTGAATGTGTTTGTCTTACATTTGATTCAATTAGCTTTGTTTGAATGTGTTTGACTTTCATTTGATTCAATTAGCTTTCTTTGCATTTGACCTTCATTTAATTCAAAAAGCTCTTTTTGAATGTGTTTGACTTTCATTTTATTCAATTAGCTCTGTTTGAATGTGTTTGACTTTCATTTGATTCAATTAGGTTTGTTTGAATGTGTTTGACTTTCTTTTGATTTAATTAGCGTTGTTTGAATGTGTTTGACTTTCATCTAATTCAATTAGCTTTGTTGAATGAATTTGACTTTCAATTGATTCAAAAAGGTTTGTTTGAATGTGTTTGACTTTCATTTGATTCAATTGGCTTTGTTCGAATGTTTTAGACTTTCATTTGATTCAATTAGCTTTGTAGATTGCATTTTACTTTCATTTAGTTCAAATAGCTTTGTTTGAATGTGTTTGACTTTCGTTTGATTTAATTAGCTTTTTTTGAATGTGTTTGACTATCATTTGATTTAATTAGATTTTTTTAGATGTTTTTGACTTTCATTTGATTCAATTAGCTTTGTTGAATGCATTTGACTTTCATTTGATTCAAAAAGCTTTGTTTGAATGTGTTTGACTTTCATTGGATTCAATTGGCTTTGTTCGAATGTTTTTTACTTCCATTTGATTCAATTAGCTTTGTAGAATGCATTTGACTTTCATTTGACACAAATAGCTTTGTTTGAATGTGTTTGACTTTCATTTGATTTAATTAGGTTTTTTTTAGATGTTTTTGACTTTCATTTGATTTAATTAGCTTTGTTGAATGCATTTGATTTTCATTTGATTCAAAAAGCTCTGTTTGAATGTGTTTGTCTTACATTTGATTCAATTAGCTTTGTTTGAATGTGTTTGACTTTCATTTGATTCAATTAGCTTTCTTTGCATTTGACCTTCATTTGATTCAAAAAGCTCTTTTTGAATGTGTTTGACTTTCATTTTATTCAATTAGCTCTGTTTGAATGTGTTTGACTTTCATTTGATTCAATTAGGTTTGTTTGAATGTGTTTGACTTTCTTTTGATTTAATTAGCGTTGTTTGAATGTGTTTGACTTTCATCTAATTCAATTAGCTTTGTTGAATGAATTTGACTTTCAATTGATTCAAAAAGGTTTGTTTGAATGTGTTTGACTTTCATTTGATTCAATTGGCTTTGTTCGAATGTTTTAGACTTTCATTTGATTCAATTAGCTTTGTAGATTGCATTTTACTTTCATTTAGTTCAAATAGCTTTGTTTGAATGTGTTTGACTTTCGTTTGATTTAATTAGCTTTTTTTGAATGTGTTTGACTATCATTTGATTTAATTAGATTTTTTTAGATGTTTTTGACTTTCATTTGATTCAATTAGCTTTGTTGAATGCATTTGACTTTCATTTGATTCAAAAAGCTTTGTTTGAATGTGTTTGACTTTCATTGGATTCAATTGGCTTTGTTCGAATGTTTTTTACTTCCATTTGATTCAATTAGCTTTGTAGAATGCATTTGACTTTCATTTGACACAAATAGCTTTGTTTGAATGTGTTTGACTTTTCATTTGATTTAATTAGGTTTTTTTAGATGTTTTTGACTTTCATTTGATTTAATTAGCTTTGTTGAATGCATTTGACTTTCATTTGATTCAAAAAGCTCTGTTTGAATGTGTTTGTCTTACATTTGATTCAATTAGCTTTGTTTGAATGTGTTTGACTTTCATTTGATTTGATTAGCTTTCTTTGCATTTGACCTTCATTTGATTCAAAAAGCTCTTTTTGAATGCGTTTGACTTTCATTTTATTCAATTAGCTCTGTTTGAATGTGTTTGACTTTCATTTGATTCAATTAGGTTTGTTTGAATGTGTTTGACTTTCTTTTGATTTAATTAGCGTTGTTTGAATGCGTTTGACTTTCATCTAATTCAATTAGCTTTGTTGAATGAATTTGACTTTCAATTGATTCAAAAAGGTTTGTTTGAATGTGTTTGACTTTCATTTGATTCAACTAGCTTTGTAGATTGCATTTGACCTTCATTTGATTCAAAAAGCTCTATTTGAATGTGTTTGACTTTCATTTGATTCAATTAGCTTTGTTTGAATGTGTTTGACTTTCTTTTGATTTAATTAGCGTTGTTTGAATGTGTTTGACTTTCATCTAATTCAATTAGCTTTGTTGAATGAATTTGACTTTCAATTGATTCAAAAAGGTTTGTTTGAATGTGTTTGACTTTCATTTGATTCAATTGGCTTTGTTCGAATGTTTTAGACTTTCATTTGATTCAATTAGCTTTGTAGATTGCATTTTACTTTCATTTAGTTCAAATAGCTTTGTTTGAATGTGTTTGACTTTCGTTTGATTTGATTAGCTTTTTTTGAATGTGTTTGACTATCATTTGATTTAATTAGATTTTTTTAGATGTTTTTGACTTTCATTTGATTCAATTAGCTTTGTTGAATGCATTTGACTTTCATTTGATTCAAAAAGCTTTGTTTGAATGTGTTTGACTTTCATTGGATTCAATTGGCTTTGTTCGAATGTTTTTTACTTCCATTTGATTCAATTAGCTTTGTAGAATGCATTTGACTTTCATTTGACACAAATAGCTTTGTTTGAATGTGTTTGACTTTCATTTGATTTAATTAGGTTTTTTTAGATGTTTTTGACTTTCATTTGATTTAATTAGCTTTGTTGAATGCATTTGATTTTCATTTGATTCAAAAAGCTCTGTTTGAATGTGTTTGTCTTACATTTGATTCAATTAGCTTTGTTTGAATGTGTTTGACTTTCATTTGATTCAATTAGCTTTCTTTGCATTTGACCTTCATTTGATTCAAAAAGCTCTTTTTGAATGTGTTTGACTTTCATTTTATTCAATTAGCTCTGTTTGAATGTGTTTGACTTTCATTTGATTCAATTAGGTTTGTTTGAATGTGTTTGACTTTCTTTTGATTTAATTAGCGTTGTTTGAATGTGTTTGACTTTCATCTAATTCAATTAGCTTTGTTGAATGAATTTGACTTTCAATTGATTCAAAAAGGTTTGTTTGAATGTGTTTGACTTTCATTTGATTCAATTGGCTTTGTTCGAATGTTTTAGACTTTCATTTGATTCAATTAGCTTTGTAGATTGCATTTTACTTTCATTTAGTTCAAATAGCTTTGTTTGAATGTGTTTGACTTTCGTTTGATTTAATTAGCTTTTTTTGAATGTGTTTGACTATCATTTGATTTAATTAGATTTTTTTAGATGTTTTTGACTTTCATTTGATTCAATTAGCTTTGTTGAATGCATTTGACTTTCATTTGATTCAAAAAGCTTTGTTTGAATGTGTTTGACTTTCATTGGATTCAATTGGCTTTGTTCGAATGTTTTTTACTTCCATTTGATTCAATTAGCTTTGTAGAATGCATTTGACTTTCATTTGACACAAATAGCTTTGTTTGAATGTGTTTGACTTTTCATTTGATTTAATTAGGTTTTTTTAGATGTTTTTGACTTTCATTTGATTTAATTAGCTTTGTTGAATGCATTTGACTTTCATTTGATTCAAAAAGCTCTGTTTGAATGTGTTTGTCTTACATTTGATTCAATTAGCTTTGTTTGAATGTGTTTGACTTTCATTTGATTTGATTAGCTTTCTTTGCATTTGACCTTCATTTGATTCAAAAAGCTCTTTTTGAATGCGTTTGACTTTCATTTTATTCAATTAGCTCTGTTTGAATGTGTTTGACTTTCATTTGATTCAATTAGGTTTGTTTGAATGTGTTTGACTTTCTTTTGATTTAATTAGCGTTGTTTGAATGCGTTTGACTTTCATCTAATTCAATTAGCTTTGTTGAATGAATTTGACTTTCAATTGATTCAAAAAGGTTTGTTTGAATGTGTTTGACTTTCATTTGATTCAACTAGCTTTGTAGATTGCATTTGACCTTCATTTGATTCAAAAAGCTCTATTTGAATGTGTTTGACTTTCATTTGATTCAATTAGCTTTGTTTGAATGTGTTTGACTTTCTTTTGATTTAATTAGCGTTGTTTGAATGTGTTTCACTTTCATCTAATTCAATTAGCTTTGTTGAATGAATTTGACTTTCAATTGATTCAAAAAGGTTTGTTTGAATGTGTTTGACTTTCATTTGATTCAATTGGCTTTGTTCGAATGTTTTAGACTTTCATTTGATTCAATTAGCTTTGTAGATTGCATTTTACTTTCATTTAGTTCAAATAGCTTTGTTTGAATGTGTTTGACTTTCGTTTGATTTGATTAGCTTTTTTTGAATGTGTTTGACTATCATTTGATTTAATTAGATTTTTTTAGATGTTTTTGACTTTCATTTGATTCAATTAGCTTTGTTGAATGCATTTGACTTTCATTTGATTCAAAAAGCTTTGTTTGAATGTGTTTGACTTTCATTGGATTCAATTGGCTTTGTTCGAATGTTTTTTACTTCCATTTGATTCAATTAGCTTTGTAGAATGCATTTGACTTTCATTTGACACAAATAGCTTTGTTTGAATGTGTTTGACTTTCATTTGATTTAATTAGGTTTTTTTAGATGTTTTTGACTTTCATTTGATTTAATTAGCTTTGTTGAATGCATTTGATTTTCATTTGATTCAAAAAGCTCTGTTTGAATGTGTTTGTCTTACATTTGATTCAATTAGCTTTGTTTGAATGTGTTTGACTTTCATTTGATTCAATTAGCTTTCTTTGCATTTGACCTTCATTTGATTCAAAAAGCTCTTTTTGAATGTGTTTGACTTTCATTTTATTCAATTAGCTCTGTTTGAATGTGTTTGACTTTCATTTGATTCAATTAGGTTTGTTTGAATGTGTTTGACTTTCTTTTGATTTAATTAGCGTTGTTTGAATGTGTTTGACTTTCATCTAATTCAATTAGCTTTGTTGAATGAATTTGACTTTCAATTGATTCAAAAAGGTTTGTTTGAATGTGTTTGACTTTCATTTGATTCAATTGGCTTTGTTCGAATGTTTTAGACTTTCATTTGATTCAATTAGCTTTGTAGATTGCATTTTACTTTCATTTAGTTCAAATAGCTTTTTTTGAATGTGTTTGACTTTCGTTTGATTTAATTAGCTTTTTTTGAATGTGTTTGACTATCATTTGATTTAATTAGATTTTTTTAGATGTTTTTGACTTTCATTTGATTCAATTAGCTTTGTTGAATGCATTTGACTTTCATTTGATTCAAAAAGCTTTGTTTGAATGTGTTTGACTTTCATTGGATTCAATTGGCTTTGTTCGAATGTTTTTTACTTCCATTTGATTCAATTAGCTTTGTAGAATGCATTTGACTTTCATTTGACACAAATAGCTTTGTTTGAATGTGTTTGACTTTTCATTTGATTTAATTAGGTTTTTTTAGATGTTTTTGACTTTCATTTGATTTAATTAGCTTTGTTGAATGCATTTGACTTTCATTTGATTCAAAAAGCTCTGTTTGAATGTGTTTGTCTTACATTTGATTCAATTAGCTTTGTTTGAATGTGTTTGACTTTCATTTGATTTGATTAGCTTTCTTTGCATTTGACCTTCATTTGATTCAAAAAGCTCTTTTGAATGCGTTTGACTTTCATTTTATTCAATTAGCTCTGTTTGAATGTGTTTGACTTTCATTTGATTCAATTAGGTTTGTTTGAATGTGTTTGACTTTCTTTTGATTTAATTAGCGTTGTTTGAATGCGTTTGACTTTCATCTAATTCAATTAGCTTTGTTGAATGAATTTGACTTTCAAAAGATTCAAAAAGGTTTGTTTGAATGTGTTTGACTTTCATTTGATTCAACTAGCTTTGTAGATTGCATTTGACCTTCATTTGATTCAAAAAGCTCTATTTGAATGTGTTTGACTTTCATTTGATTCAATTAGCTTTGTTTGAATGTGTTTGACTTTCTTTTGATTTAATTAGCGTTGTTTGAATGTGTTTGACTTTCATCTAATTCAATTAGCTTTGTTGAATGAATTTGACTTTCAATTGATTCAAAAAGGTTTGTTTGAATGTGTTTGACTTTCATTTGATTCAATTGGCTTTGTTCGAATGTTTTAGACTTTCATTTGATTCAATTAGCTTTGTAGATTGCATTTTACTTTCATTTAGTTCAAATAGCTTTGTTTGAATGTGTTTGACTTTCGTTTGATTTGATTAGCTTTTTTTTGAATGTGTTTGACTATCATTTGATTTAATTAGATTTTTTTAGATGTTTTTGACTTTCATTTGATTCAATTAGCTTTGTTGAATGCATTTGACTTTCATTTGATTCAAAAAGCTTTGTTTGAATGTGTTTGACTTTCATTGGATTCAATTGGCTTTGTTCGAATGTTTTTTACTTCCATTTGATTCAATTAGCTTTGTAGAATGCATTTGACTTTCATTTGACACAAATAGCTTTGTTTGAATGTGTTTGACTTTCATTTGATTTAATTAGGTTTTTTTAGATGTTTTTGACTTTCATTTGATTTAATTAGCTTTGTTGAATGCATTTGATTTTCATTTGATTCAAAAAGCTCTGTTTGAATGTGTTTGTCTTACATTTGATTCAATTAGCTTTGTTTGAATGTGTTTGACTTTCATTTGATTCAATTAGCTTTCTTTGCATTTGACCTTCATTTGATTCAAAAAGCTCTTTTTGAATGTGTTTGACTTTCATTTTATTCAATTAGCTCTGTTTGAATGTGTTTGACTTTCATTTGATTCAATTAGGTTTGTTTGAATGTGTTTGACTTTCTTTTGATTTAATTAGCGTTGTTTGAATGTGTTTGACTTTCATCTAATTCAATTAGCTTTGTTGAATGAATTTGACTTTCAATTGATTCAAAAAGGTTTGTTTGAATGTGTTTGACTTTCATTTGATTCAATTGGCTTTGTTCGAATGTTTTAGACTTTCATTTGATTCAATTAGCTTTGTAGATTGCATTTTACTTTCATTTAGTTCAAATAGCTTTTTTTGAATGTGTTTGACTTTCGTTTGATTTAATTAGCTTTTTTTGAATGTGTTTGACTATCATTTGATTTAATTAGATTTTTTTAGATGTTTTTGACTTTCATTTGATTCAATTAGCTTTGTTGAATGCATTTGACTTTCATTTGATTCAAAAAGCTTTGTTTGAATGTGTTTGACTTTCATTGGATTCAATTGGCTTTGTTCGAATGTTTTTTACTTCCATTTGATTCAATTAGCTTTGTAGAATGCATTTGACTTTCATTTGACACAAATAGCTTTGTTTGAATGTGTTTGACTTTTCATTTGATTTAATTAGGTTTTTTTAGATGTTTTTGACTTTCATTTGATTTAATTAGCTTTGTTGAATGCATTTGACTTTCATTTGATTCAAAAAGCTCTGTTTGAATGTGTTTGTCTTACATTTGATTCAATTAGCTTTGTTTGAATGTGTTTGACTTTCATTTGATTTGATTAGCTTTCTTTGCATTTGACCTTCATTTGATTCAAAAAGCTCTTTTTGAATGTGTTTGACTTTCATTTTATTCAATTAGCTCTGTTTGAATGTGTTTGATTTTCATTTGATTCAATTAGGTTTGTTTGAATGTGTTTGACTTTGTTTTGATTTAATTAGCGTTGTTTGAATGTGTTTGACTTTCATCTAATTCAATTAGCTTTGTTGAATGAATTTGACTTTCATTTGATTCAAAAACTTTGTTTGAATGTGTTTGACTTTCATTTGATTCAATTGGCTTTGTTCGAATGTTTTAGACTTTCATTTGATTCAATTAGCTTTTAGAATGCATTTGACTTTCATTTGATACAAAAAGCTTTGTTGAATGTGTTTGACTTTCATTTGATTTGATTAGGTTTTTTTTAATGTTTTTGACTTTCATTTGATTCAATTAGTTTTGTTTGAATGTGTTTGACTTTCATTTGATTCAATTAGCATTTGTTGCATTTGCTTTTTGATTAGCTCTTTTTGAATGTGTTTGACTTTCATTTGATTCAATTAGCTTTGTTGAATGAATTTGACTTTCAATTGATTCAAAAAGGTTTGTTTGAATGTGTTTGACTTTCATTTGATTCAATTGGCTTTGTTCGAATGTTTTAGACATTCATTTGATTCAATTAGCTTTGTAGATTGCATTTTACTTTCATTTAGTTCAAATAGCTTTTTTGAATGTGTTTGACTTTCGTTTGATTTAATTAGCTTTTTTTGAATGTGTTTGACTATCATTTGATTTAATTAGATTTTTTTAGATGTTTTTGACTTTCATTTGATTCAATTAGCTTTGTTGAATGCATTTGACTTTCATTTGATTCAAAAAGCTTTGTTTGAATGTGTTTGACTTTCATTGGATTCAATTGGCTTTGTTCGAATGTTTTTTACTTCCATTTGATTCAATTAGCTTTGTAGAATGCATTTGACTTTCATTTGACACAAATAGCTTTGTTTGAATGTGATTGACTTTTCATTTGATTTAATTAGGTTTTTTTAGATGTTTTTGACTTTCATTTGATTTAATTAGCTTTGTTGAATGCATTTGACTTTCATTTGATTCAAAAAGCTCTGTTTGAATGTGTTTGTCTTACATTTGATTCAATTAGCTTTGTTTGAATGTGTTTGACTTTCATTTGATTTGATTAGCTTTCTTTGCATTTGACCTTCATTTGATTCAAAAAGCTCTTTTTGAATGTGTTTGACTTTCATTTTATTCAATTAGCTCTGTTTGAATGTGTTTGACTTTCATTTGATTCAATTAGGTTTGTTTGAATGTGTTTGACTTTCTTTTGATTTAATTAGCGTTGTTTGAATGTGTTTGACTTTCATCTAATTCAATTAGCTTTGTTGAATGAATTTGACTTTCAATTGATTCAAAAAGGTTTGTTTGAATGTGTTTGACTTTCATTTGATTCAATTGGCTTTGTTCGAATGTTTTAGACATTCATTTGATTCAATTAGCTTTGTAGATTGCATTTTACTTTCATTTAGTTCAAATAGCTTTTTTTGAATGTGTTTGACTTTCGTTTGATTTAATTAGCTTTTTTTGAATGTGTTTGACTATCATTTGATTTAATTAGATTTTTTTAGATGTTTTTGACTTTCATTTGATTCAATTAGCTTTGTTGAATGCATTTGACTTTCATTTGATTCAAAAAGCTTTGTTTGAATGTGTTTGACTTTCATTGGATTCAATTGGCTTTGTTCGAATGTTTTTTACTTCCATTTGATTCAATTAGCTTTGTAGAATGCATTTGACTTTCATTTGACACAAATAGCTTTGTTTGAATGTGATTGACTTTTCATTTGATTTAATTAGGTTTTTTTAGATGTTTTTGACTTTCATTTGATTTAATTAGCTTTGTTGAATGCATTTGACTTTCATTTGATTCAAAAAGCTCTGTTTGAATGTGTTTGTCTTACATTTGATTCAATTAGCTTTGTTTGAATGTGTTTGACTTTCATTTGATTTGATTAGCTTTCTTTGCATTTGACCTTCATTTGATTCAAAAAGCTCTTTTTGAATGTGTTTGACTTTCATTTTATTCAATTAGCTCTGTTTGAATGTGTTTGACTTTCATTTGATTCAATTAGGTTTGTTTGAATGTGTTTGACTTTCTTTTGATTTAATTAGCGTTGTTTGAATGTGTTTGACTTTCATCTAATTCAATTAGCTTTGTTGAATGAATTTGACTTTCAATTGATTCAAAAAGGTTTGTTTGAATGTGTTTGACTTTCATTTAATTCAATTGGCTTTGTTCGAATGTTTTAGACATTCATTTGATTCAATTAGCTTTGTAGATTGCATTTTACTTTCATTTAGTTCAAATAGCTTTTTTTGAATGTGTTTGACTTTCGTTTGATTTAATTAGCTTTTTTTGAATGTGTTTGACTATCATTTTGATTTAATTAGATTTTTTTAGATGTTTTGACTTTCATTTGATTCAATTAGCTTTGTTGAATGCATTTGACTTTCATTTGATTCAAAAAGCTTTGTTTGAATGTGTTTGACTTTCATTGGATTCAATTGGCTTTGTTCGAATGTTTTTTACTTCCATTTGATTCAATTAGCTTTGTAGAATGCATTTGACTTTCATTTGACACAAATAGCTTTGTTTGAATGTGATTGACTTTTCATTTGATTTAATTAGGTTTTTTTAGATGTTTTTGACTTTCATTTGATTTAATTAGCTTTGTTGAATGCATTTGACTTTCATTTGATTCAAAAAGCTCTGTTTGAATGTGTTTGTCTTACATTTGATTCAATTAGCTTTGTTTGAATGTGTTTGACTTTCATTTGATTTGATTAGCTCTCTGTGCATTTGACCTTCATTTGATTCAAAAAGCTCTTTTTGAATGTGTTTGACTTTCATTTTATTCAATTAGCTCTGTTTGAATGTGTTTGACTTTCATTTGATTCAATTAGGTTTGTTTGAATGTGTTTGACTTTGTTTTGATTTAATTAGCGTTGTTTGAATGTGTTTGACTTTCATCTAATTCAATTAGCTTTGTTGAATGAATTTGACTTTCATTTGATTCAAAAAACTTTGTTTGAATGTGTTTGACTTTCATTTGATTCAATTGGCTTTGTTCGAATGTTTTAGACTTTCATTTGATTCAATTAGCTTATTAGAATGCATTTGACTTTCATTTGATACAAAAAGCTTTGTTAGAATGTGTTTGACTTTCATTTGATTTGATTAGGTTTTTTTTAATGTTTTTGACTTTCATTTGATTCAATTAGTTTTGTTTGAATGTGTTTGACTTTCATTTGATTCAATTAGCTTTGTAGATTGCATTTGAACTTCATTTGATTCAAAAAGCTCTTTTTGAATGTGTTTGACTTTCATTTGATTCAATTAGCTTTGTTGAATGAATTTGACTTTCAATTGATTCAAAAAGGTTTGTTTGAATGTGTTTGACTTTCATTTGATTCAATTGGCTTTGTTCGAATGTTTTAGACATTCATTTGATTCAATTAGCTTTGTAGATTGCATTTTACTTTCATTTAGTTCAAATAGCTTTTTTTGAATGTGTTTGACTTTCGTTTGATTTAATTAGCTTTTTTGAATGTGTTTGACTATCATTTGATTTAATTAGATTTTTTTAGATGTTTTGACTTTCATTTGATTCAATTAGCTTTGTTGAATGCATTTGACTTTCATTTGATTCAAAAAGCTTTGTTTGAATGTGTTTGACTTTCATTGGATTCAATTGGCTTTGTTCGAATGTTTTTTACTTCCATTTGATTCAATTAGCTTTGTAGAATGCATTTGACTTTCATTTGACACAAATAGCTTTGTTTGAATGTGTTTGACTTTTCATTTGATTTAATTAGGTTTTTTTAGATGTTTTTGACTTTCATTTGATTTAATTAGCTTTGTTGAATGCATTTGACTTTCATTTGATTCAAAAAGCTCTGTTTGAATGTGTTTGTCTTACATTTGATTCAATTAGCTTTGTTTGAATGTGTTTGACTTTCATTTGATTTGATTAGCTTTCTTTGCCATTGACCTTCATTTGATTCAAAAAGCTCTTTTTGAATGTGTTTGACTTTCATTTTATTCAATTAGCTCTGTTTGAATGTGTTTGACTTTCATTTGATTCAATTAGCTTTGTTTGAATGTGTTTGACTTTCTTTTTATTTAATTAGCGTTGTTTGAATGTGTTTGACTTTCATCTAATTCAATTAGCTTTGTTGAATGAATTTGACTTTCAATTGATTCAAAAAGGTTTGTTTGAATGTGTTTGACTTTCATTTAATTCAATTGGCTTTGTTCGAATGTTTTAGACATTCATTTGATTCAATTAGCTTTGTAAATTGCATTTTACTTTCATTTAGTTCAAATAGCTTTTTTTGAATGTGTTTGACTTTCGTTTGATTTAATTAGCTTTTTTTGAATGTGTTTGACTATAATTTGATTTAATTAGATTTTTTTAGATGTTTTGACTTTCATTTGATTCAATTAGCTTTGTTGAATGCATTTGACTTTCATTTGATTCAAAAAGCTTTGTTTGAATGTGTTTGACTTTCATTGGATTCAATTGGCTTTGTTCGAATGTTTTTTACTTCCATTTGATTCAATTAGCTTTGTAGAATGCATTTGACTTTCATTTGACACAAATAGCTTTGTTTGAATGTGATTGACTTTTCATTTGATTTAATTAGGTTTTTTTAGATGTTTTTGACTTTCATTTGATTTAATTAGCTTTGTTGAATGCATTTGACTTTCATTTGATTCAAAAAGCTCTGTTTGAATGTGTTTGTCTTACATTTGATTCAATTAGCTTTGTTTGAATGTGTTTGACTTTCATTTGATTTGATTAGCTTTCTTTGCCATTGACCTTCATTTGATTCAAAAAGCTCTTTTTGAATGTGTTTGACTTTCATTTGATTCAATTAGGTTTGTTTGAATGTGTTTGACTTTCTTTTTATTTAATTAGCGTTGTTTGAATGTGTTTGACTTTCATCTAATTCAATTAGCTTTGTTGAATGAATTTGACTTTCAATTGATTCAAAAAGGTTTGTTTGAATGTGTTTGACTTTCATTTAATTCAATTGGCTTTGTTCGAATGTTTTAGACATTCATTTGATTCAATTAGCTTTGTAGATTGCATTTTACTTTCATTTAGTTCAAATAGCTTTTTTTGAATGTGTTTGACTTTCGTTTGATTTAATTAGCTTTTTTTGAATGTGTTTGACTATCATTTGATTTAATTAGATTTTTTTAGATGTTTTGACTTTCATTTGATTCAATTAGCTTTGTTGAATGCATTTGACTTTCATTTGATTCAAAAAGCTGATGTGGATCAAGAGGGAAATTCTTTTGAAGAGCCAATCATATTGGTTTTAAGGCCAATAGGGTTTGAGCTTGGAGTAAAGAATCAAGAATGGTTAACATGCGCAGCCATTGAAGAAGAAGTCAAGGTCCAGTTGGGTTCCGACGACGGCAGCGGCGGCGACGCGCCGATCTGGGTGCCACGCGCCGGCTCCCTAGCTCCGGCCTGAGTCCAGCTACACGGCGGTGGGGCGCGTGTCGATGATGGCGGCGCGTGAGGTGGTGGTTCGGCGGCAGTACGAAAAGAAAGATTTTCCTAACTTAGTTTTTTCTAGAGTTTTTGCTTGCAAGTTTTTACCTTTCACTTGAAAGGGTTTTTCTTGGTTTAAGCAATTAGGAATCTTCTTAATTTCTGTTATTTTAGTTTAAAATAATTTCTAAGTCAATTAGGAATTGTTTTAAGAAGTTTTAGTTTAATTAGAACTAGTCTTATTACTAGTTTCCTAGTTCCATTAGAATTGGTTTTCCTATTCTATCTAGGATACTTGGGGATCAAGGCTAGGGTTTTTTTCCTAGTTCGAATAGACTTAGGAATAGTTAGTTTAGTCTATAAATAAGGGATTTTTCGTGGCTTTGTATACACAACCAAAAACCAGAAAATTCAATACAAGTTTATTGTTTGTTTTGCTTAATTGCTTACAAATTCTTTTGCTAGTTTTCAATTCAAGGAGTTGTTTTGATAATTAGAACGTTCAATTCTTAGTTCTAGGAGTAGTCTAAGTTTTGTTCATCAAAGTACTTAGTTCCAGGAGTGGTCTAGGTAATTTGAGAGTCGTTGAATTCGTTCCAGGAGTGGTCGTTTTCAAAGTCATATCCGGTTCGTTATTCTTAAGTTGTTCGATTTTCTTAGGAAATTCGAAGGGCTTGTGTTACTTGTGTGATTTTAGATTCTTTATTAAGTTAAGGGGTTTAAATCCACATCAAATTGGTATCAGAGCTTGTGTGATACCACATCAAATTGGTATCAGATTTCAGGGGTTTTGATCGTTCAACAATTCGTTCATCAAATCGCACTTGTTCTCGGATAACCAGTTTTTCTGTCAACTTCAGAAGGCTCGTTCTCCTTCGTTACAAGGTCTTTTCAGGTGATTCTTTTTTTGATTTTGGGTGAAATTTTGTCTAATTTCTGCCTGTGAAATTTCGGAATTTTTCGAGTTCGTTTGCTATTAAACTGGACTGTTTTCCGAAACTGTGTCAGTTTTGGTCCGATTTAATACTTACTGCTCGTTGTGTGCGATTTTGTTCCAAGTTGTGTTGCGATTTTTGTGGGATATACCTGTGTGGATAAGGGTTCTTTTAAGTCTTTTTTTTGTCTTATAATTATGGAGGAAGCTTTGAGAAAACTCATGGATGAATTTGCAAGATTGCAAGATAATACGGAGGCACGTTTTAATGCTTTTTCACAATTATTGCTTGATAAAAAGAAAAAGAAGAAAAAACGGCATGATAGTGATAGTGATGCTTCTAGTAGTGATGATGACACTCATAATAGAATAAGATCGATGATAAAGGTATCAAGCTTGATGATTTTACGGGTCTAGGAAGCCCCGAAGATTTTCTTGAGTGGGCGAGACACTTAGAGAAAATTTCAGATTATAAAGGTTTTGATGATTCTCAACGTTTCAAAATTGCTTATATACGACTCACTAAGAATGCGGGAATTTGGTTCGATAATTTAAAGACTCGACGTGCTAGAGCAGGGAAGGATAAGATCAAGACATGGACAGTTTTGAAGAAGAAGATGCGTTCTAAATACCTTCCACATGATTTCGAACAAATTCTATATGTGAAACTCACTATGTTGACACAAGATACTAAGAGTGTTAATGAATATATTGCTGAATTTGATAAACTAACCTCTCTTTGTGATTTGGAGGAGAAAGAACCATTGCGGATTGCTCGATTCCTTAAGGGTCTTAATCGACCTATTGCTAAGAAGATTGAATTGAGTACTTATGGTCATTCAATGATGTGTGCAAACTAGCTTTAAAAATTGAAAGTCATTGGCTCGAAGATAAGAAGAGCACAAGTACAAAGAGTTTTGGTACCAAGTTCTCACAAGAGACCAAAACAAGCAAAACTTTCAAGCCTTTTAAACCGAGTTCCTACGAGTCTAAGGGAGAAAGCTCAACAAGTGGAGAAAAGAAATTTGTTAAGATATCTAAAGAAGAGTTCGAATCCCGAATTAGGTGTTTTCAAATGTCAAGGAAAGGGACATAGGTCGGATCAATGTCCTTCCAAGAAAGCTCTCACAATAAGACAATACGAACAACAAGTAGAAGAAGAGAAACACATAGTTTTTGGGTGTGACGATGAGGAATCCGAAACTAAGGCAACAAGTAGTGAGGAAGAGAACGATGAGATTGATCCGAAGATGATGAAAAGTGCTTGTGTTAAGGAAGATCCTCCATGCCGAAGCAAACCCTAACAAATCTCAACGTGAAAACTTATTCCATACTCGTTGCAAAGTAGGAGATAGATCATGCAAGGTGATCATTGATAGTGGTTCATGTACCAATGTGGCGTCCACAGAGATGGTTACTAAGCTCAACCTTCCAACAAGAGTACATGAGAATCCTTACAAGTTGAGTTGGCTTGATGATTCTAAGGGACTTCATGTGAAGAAACAAGCCTTAGTAAGCTTTTCCATTGGCAAATACAAAGAAAAGTTATGGTGTGATATTATTCCTATGAGTGCTTGTCACCTTCTTTTAGGGAGACCGTGGCAATTTGATCGTCAAGTTACACATGATGGTGAGGCAAATACTTATTCGGTCAAAATAGGAAACAAAAGGTTCAAACTCAATCCTCTACCCCCTAATTCAAGCTACGGTTCATACCAAAGATATAAGAGAAGCAAGTGCCGAATTTCTTTTTGAATGCTAAGAACTTGAGAGTGAAGTAGAAAAGGGAGCCACGTCTTTGCCTTAGTGATAAAAGAGGCGAAATCCACAAGTTCCTCAACAAACATGCACATAGAAGAGTTGCTAGATGAATTTAAGGATGTGTTCCCAGAGGAACTTCCTAAAGGTCTACCTCCTTTGCGTGGAATAGAGCATGCTATTGATCTTATTCCCGGAGCTCCTCTACCTAATAAACCAGCCTATAGGTGCGATCCTACGGCTTCCCAAGAGCTTCAAAGACAAATAGAGGAATTGATTGAAAGAGGCTATGTTCGTGAAAGCATGAGCCTTGTGCGGTTCCAGCTTTACTAGTTCCAAAGAAAGATGGTACATGGAGAATGTGTATTGATTCAAGAGCGGTCAACAACATTACTATCAAGTATCGATTTCCTATGCCACGACTAGAAGATATGCTTGATGAGTTACATGGTTCTATCATATTTTCCAAGATCGATCTTAGAAGTGCTACCATCAAATGCGAATTAGAGAAGGAGATGAATGGAAGACTGCTTTCAAAACTAAGCAAGGATTATATGAATGGATGGTCATGCCCTTTGGGCTATGCAATGCGCCAAGTTCATTCATGAGGCTCATGAACGAGGTACTTAGACCCTTCTTAAATAAGTTCATTGTCGTTTACCTTGATGATATATTAGTCTATAGTCGAGATAATATTGAACATATTGATGCTAAGAAACGGCTTGAAGTTTTTAAGAGGACATGTGAACAAGTTAAAGTAAGGATTGAGAAGATGAATAACTTCTACAAAGAAAGGTCAAACAAAAAGCGCAAGCAACCTACATTCAAGCCGGGAGATCTTGTTTGGTTACACTTAAGGAAGGAAAGATTTCCAAACAAAAGGAAGAACAAGCTCATGCCTAGAGCTGACGGCCCTTTTGAGGTTTTGGAAGTTTATGGTGATAGTGCTTACAAACTTGATTTACCAAGCGAATATGGTAATGTAAGTGCTACTTTTAATGTTGGTGATTGACTCCTTACCTAGATGATGTGAATTTGAGACAAATTCTTTTGAAGAGGGGGAGAATGATGTGGATCAAGAGGGAAATTCTTTTGAAGAGCCAATCATATTGGTTTTAAGGCCAATAGGTTTGAGCTTGGAGTAAAGAATCAAGAATGGTTAACATGCGCAGCCATTGAAGAAGAAGTCAAGGTCCAGTTGGGTTCCGACGACGGCAGCGGCGGCGACGCGCCGATCTGGGTGCCACGCGCCGGCTCCCTAGCTCCGGCCTGAGTCCAGCTACACGCGGTGGCGCGCGTGTCGATGATGGCGGCGCGTGAGGTGGTGGTTCGGCGCGCAGTACGAAAAGAAAGATTTT
>NW_018745216.1:0-25072 GCF_001683475.1 Chenopodium quinoa
GACTTCCATTTGATTCAATTAGATTTGTTTGAATGTGTTTGACTTTTATATGATTCAATTAGCTTTGTAGAATGTATTTGACTTTTTTTTTATTTAATTAGCTTTGTTTGAATGTGTTTGACTTTCATTTGATTCAATTAGCTTTGTAGAATGTATTTGACTTTCATTTGAATCAAATGACTTTGTTTAACTGTGTTTGACATTCATTTTAATTAAAATAGCTTTGTTTGAATGTGTTTGACTTTCAATTGATTCAATTAGCTTTGTTTGAATGTGTTTGACTTTCATTTGATTCAATTAGCTTTGTAGAACGTATTTGACTTTCATTTGATTCAAATAGCTTTGTTTTGAATGTGTTTGACTTTTAATTGATTCATTTAGCTTTGTAGAATGTGTTTGACTGTCATTTGATTCAAATAGCTTTGTTTGAATGTGTTTGAATTTCATTTAGATCAATTTGCTTTGTAGAATGCATTTCACTTTCATTTGATTTATATAGCTTTGTTTGAATGTATTTGACTTTCATTTAAATTAAAAAGCTTTTTTTGAATGTGTTTGACTTTCATTTAATTTAAAAGCCTTTGTTTGAATGTGTTTGACTTTCTTTTGATTCAATTAGCTTTGTAGAATGTATTTTACTTTTATTTTATTTAATTAGCTTTGATTGAATTTATTTGACTCTCATTTGATTCAAACAGCTTTGTTTGAATGTGTTTGACTTTCATTTGTTTCAATTAGCTTTGTAGAATGTATTTGACTTTGATTTTAATCAAATAACTTTCTTTGATTGTGTTTGACTTTCATTTGATTCAATTTGCTTTGTAGAATGTATTTGACTTTCATTTTTCTTCAAATAGCTTTGTTTGAATGTGTTTGACTTTCATTTGATTCAATTAGCTTTGTAGAATGTATTTGTCATTCATTTAATTAAAATAGCTTTGTTTGAATGTGTTTGACTCTCATTTGATTCAATTAGCTTTGTTTGAATGTGTTTGACTTTCATTTGATTCAATTAGCTTTGTAGAATGTATTTGACTTTCATTTGATTCAAATAGCTTTGTTTGAATGTGTTTGACTTTCAATTGATTCAATTAGCTTTGTAGAATGTGTTTGACTGTCATTTGATTCAAATAGCTTTGTTTGAATGTGTTTGAATTTCATTTAGATCTATTTGCTTTGTATAATGCATTTCACTTTCATTTGATTTATATAGCTTTGTTTGAATGTGTTTAACTTTTATTTAAATTAAAAAGCTTTTTTTGAATGTGTTTGACTTTCATTTGATTTAAAAGGCTTTGTTTGAATGTGTTTGACTTTCAGTTGATTCAATTAGCTTTGTAGAATGTATTTGACTTTGATTTTAATCAAATAACTTTGTTTGACTGTGTTTGACTTTCATTTGATTCAATTTGCTTTGTAGAATGTATTTCACTTTCATTTTCTTTAAATAGCTTTGTTTGAATGTGTTTGACTTTCATTTGATTCAATTAGCTTTGTAGAATGTATTTAACATTCATTTAATTAAAATAGCTTTGTTTGAACGTATTTGACTGTCATTTGATTCAAATAGCTTTGTTTGAATGTGTTTGACTTTCATTTGATTCAATTAGCTTAGTAGAATGTATTTTACCTTCATTTGATTCAAATAGCTTTGTTTGAATGTGTTTGACTTTCATTTGATTCAATTAGCTTTGTAGAATGTATTTGACTTTCACTTGATTCGAAAGCTTTGTTTGAATGTGTTTGACTTTCATTAAATTCAATTACCTTATTTTGAATGTGTTTGACTTTAATTTAATTCAGTTAGCTTTGTAGAATGTATTTGACTTCCATTTGATTCAATTAGCTTTGTTTGAATGTGTTTGACTTTTATATGATTCAATTAGCTTTGTAGAATGTATTTGACTTTTATTTGATTTAATTAGCTTTGTTTGAATGTGTTTGACTTTCATTTGATTCAATTAGCTTTGTAGAATGTATTTGACTTTCATTTGAATCAAATAACTTTGTTTGTCTGTGTTTGACTTTCATTTGATTCAATTTGCTTTGTAGAATGTATTTGACTTTCATTTTCTTCAAATAGCTTTGTTTGAATGTGTTTGACTTTCATTTGATTCAATTAGCTTTGTAGAATGTATTTGACATTCATTTAATTAAAATAGCTTTGTTTGAACGTATTTGACTCTCATTTGATTCAAACAGCTTTGTTTGAATGTGTTTGACTTCCATTTGATTCAATTAGATTTGTTTGAATGTGTTTGACTTTTATATGATTCAATTAGCTTTGTAGAATGTATTTGACTTTTTTTTTTTATTTAATTAGCTTTGTTTGAATGTGTTTGACTTTTATTTGATTCAATTAGCTTTGTAGAATGTATTTGACTTTCATTTGAATCAAATGACTTTGTTTAACTGTGTTTGACATTCATTTAATTAAAATAGCTTTGTTTGAATGTGTTTGACTTTCAATTGATTCAATTAGCTTTGTTTGAATGTGTTTGACTTTCATTTGATTCAATTAGCTTTGTAGAACGTATTTGACTTTCATTTGATTCAAATAGCTTTGTTTGAATGTGTTTGACTTTTAATTGATTCATTTAGCTTTGTAGAATGTGTTTGACTGTCATTTGATTCAAATAGCTTTGTTTGAATGTGTTTGAATTTCATTTAGATCAATTTGCTTTGTAGAATGCATTTCACTTTCATTTGATTTATATAGCTTTGTTTGAATGTATTTGACTTTCATTTAAATTAAAAAGCTTTTTTTGAATGTGTTTGACTTTCATTTAATTTAAAAGCCTTTGTTTGAATGTGTTTGACTTTCTTTTGATTCAATTAGCTTTGTAGAACGTATTTTACTTTTATTTTATTTAATTAGCTTTGATTGAATTTATTTGACTCTCATTTGATTCAAACAGCTTTGTTTGAATGTGTTTGACTTTCATTTGTTTCAATTAGCTTTGTAGAATGTATTTGACTTTGATTTTAATCAAATAACTTTCTTTGATTGTGTTTGACTTTCATTTGATTCAATTTGCTTTGTAGAATGTATTTGACTTTCATTTTCTTCAAATAGCTTTGTTTGAATGTGTTTGACTTTCATTTGATTCAATTAGCTTTGTAGAATGTATTTGACATTCATTTAATTAAAATAGCTTTGTTTGAATGTGTTTGACTCTCATTTGATTCAATTAGCTTTGTTTGAATGTGTTTGACTTTCATTTGATTCAATTAGCTTTGTAGAATGTATTTGACTTTCATTTGATTCAAATAGCTTTGTTTGAATGTGTTTGACTTTCAATTGATTCAATTAGCTTTGTTAGAATGTGTTTGACTGTCATTTGATTCAAATAGCTTTGTTTGAATGTGTTTGAATTTCATTTAGATCTATTTGCTTTGTATAATGCATTTCACTTTCATTTGATTTATATAGCTTTGTTTGAATGTTTTTGACTTTTATTTAAATTAAAAAGCTTTTTTTGAATGTGTTTGACTTTCATTTGATTTAAAAGGCTTTGTTTGAATGTGTTTGACTTTCATTTGATTCAATTAGCTTTGTAGAATGTATTTGACTTTGATTTTAATCAAATAACTTTGTTTGACTGTGTTTGACTTTCATTTGATTCAATTTGCTTTGTAGAATGTATTTCACTTTCATTTTCTATAAATAGCTTTGTTTGAATGTGTTTGACTTTCATTTGATTCAATTAGCTTTGTAGAATGTATTTAACATTCATTTAATTAAAATAGCTTTGTTTGAACGTATTTGACTGTCATTTGATTCAAATAGCTTTGTTTGAATGTGTTTGACTTTCATTTGATTCAATTAGCTTAGTAGAATGTATTTTACCTTCATTTGATTCAAATAGCTTTGTTTGAATGTGTTTGACTTTCATTTGATTCAATTAGCTTTGTAGAATGTATTTGACTTTCACTTGATTCGAAAACTTTGTTTGAATGTGTTTGACTTTCATTAAATTCAATTACCTTATTTTGAATGTGTTTGACTTTAATTTAATTCAATTAGCTTTGTAGAATGTATTTGACTTCCATTTGATTCAATTAGCTTTGTTTGAATGTGTTTGACTTTTATATGATTCAATTAGCTTTGTAGAATGTATTTGACTTTTATTTGATTTAATTAGCTTTGTTTGAATGTGTTTGACTTTCATTTGATTCAATTAGCTTTGTAGAATGTATTTGACTTTCATTTGAATCAAATAACTTTGTTTGACTGTGTTTGACTTTCATTTGATTCAATTTGCTTTGTAGAATGTATTTGACTTTCATTTTCTTCAAATAGCTTTGTTTGAATGTGTTTGACTTTCATTTGATTCAATTAGCTTTGTAGAATGTATTTGACATTCATTTAATTAAAATAGCTTTGTTTGAACGTATTTGACTCTCATTTGATTCAAACAGCTTTGTTTGAATGTGTTTGACTTCCATTTGATTCAATTAGATTTGTTTGAATGTGTTTGACTTTTATATGATTCAATTAGCTTTGTAGAATGTATTTGACTTTTTTTTTATTTAATTAGCTTTGTTTGAATGTGTTTGACTTTCATTTGATTCAATTAGCTTTGTAGAATGTATTTGACTTTCATTTGAATCAAATGACTTTGTTTAACTGTGTTTGACATTCATTTAATTAAAATAGCTTTGTTTGAATGTGTTTGACTTTCAATTGATTCAATTAGCTTTGTTTGAATGTGTTTGACTTTCCTTTGATTCAATTAGCTTTGTAGAACGTATTTGACTTTCATTTGATTCAAATAGCTTTGTTTGAATGTGTTTGACTTTCAATTGATTCATTTAGCTTTGTAGAATGTGTTTGACTGTCATTTGATTCAAATAGCTTTGTTTGAATGTGTTTGAATTTCATTTAGATCAATTTGTTTTGTAGAATGCATTTCACTTTCATTTGATTTATATAGCTTTGTTTGAATGTGTTTGACTTTCATTTAAATTAAAAAGCTTTTTTGAATGTGTTTGACTTTCATTTAATTTAAAAGCCTTTGTTTGAATGTGTTTGACTTTCTTTTGATTCAATTAGCTTTGTAGAATGTATTTTACTTTTATTTTATTTAATTAGCTTTGATTGAATTTATTTGACTCTCATTTGATTCAAACAGCTTTGTTTGAATGTGTTTGACTTTTATTTGTTTCAATTAGCTTTGTAGAATGTATTTGACTTTGATTTTAATCAAATAACTTTCTTTGATTGTGTTTGACTTTCATTTGATTCAATTTGCTTTGTAGAATGTATTTGACTTTCATTTTCTTCAAATAGCTTTGTTTGAATGTGTTTGACTTTCATTTGATTCAATTAGCTTTGTAGAATGTATTTGACATTCATTTAATTAAAATAGCTTTGTTTGAATGTGTTTGACTCTCATTTGATTCAATTAGCTTTGTTTGAATGTGTTTGACTTTCATTTGATTCAATTAGCTTTGTAGAATGTATTTGACTTTCATTTGATTCAAATAGCTTTGTTTGAATGTGTTTGACTTTCAATTGATTCAATTAGCTTTGTAGAATGTGTTTGACTGTCATTTGATTCAAATAGCTTTGTTTGAATGTGTTTGAATTTCATTTAGATCTATTTGCTTTGTATAATGCATTTCACTTTCATTTGATTTATATAGCTTTGTTTGAATGTGTTTGACTTTTATTTAAATTAAAAAGCTTTTTTTGAATGTGTTTGACTTTCATTTGATTTAAAAGGCTTTGTTTGAATGTGTTTGACTTTCATTTGATTCAATTAGCTTTGTAGAATGTATTTGACTTTCATTTGAATCAAATAACTTTGTTTGACTTTCATTTGATTCAATTTGCTTTGTAGAATGTATTTGACTTTCATTTTCTTCAAATAGCTTTGTTTGAATGTGTTTGACTTTCATTTGATTCAATTAGCTTTGTAGAATGTATTTGACATTCATTTAATTAAAATAGCTTTGTTTGAATGTGTTTGACTATCATTTTATTCAAATAGCTTTGTTTGAATGTGTTTGACTTTCATTTGATACAATTAGCTTTGTAGAACGTATTTGACTATCATTTGATTCAAATAGCTTTGTTTGAATGTGTTTGACTTTCATTTGATTCAATTAGCTTTGTAGAATGTATTTTTACTGTCATTTGATTCAAATAGCTTTGTTTGAAGGTGTTTGAATTTCATTTAATTCAATTTGCTTTGTAGAATGCATTTCACTTTCATTTGATTTATATAGCTTTGTTTGAATGTGTTTGACTTTTATTTAAATTAAAAAGCTTTTTTTGAATGTGTTTGACTTTCATTTGATTTAAAAGGCTTTGTTTGAATGTGTTTGACTTTCATTTGATTCAATTAGCTTTGTAGAATGTATTTGACTTTCATTTGAATCAAATAACTTTGTTTGACTTTCATTTGATTCAATTTGCTTTGTAGAATGTATTTGACTTTCATTTTCTTCAAATAGCTTTGTTTGAATGTGTTTGAATTTCATTTGATTCAATTAGCTTTGTAGAATGTATTTGACATTCATTTAATTAAAATAGCTTTGTTTGAATGTGTTTGACTATCATTTTATTCAAATAGCTTTGTTTGAATGTGTTTGACTTTCATTTGATACAATTAGCTTTGTAGAACGTATTTGACTATCATTTGATTCAAATAGCTTTGTTTGAATGTGTTTGACTTTCATTTGATTCAATTAGCTTTGTAGAATGTATTTTACTGTCATTTGATTCAAATAGCTTTGTTTGAAGGTGTTTGAATTTCATTTAATTCAATTTGCTTTGTGGAATGCATTTCACTTTCATTTGATTTATATAGCTTTGTTTGAATGTGTTTGACTTTCATTTAAATTAAAAAGCTTGTTTTGAATGTGTTTGACTTTCATTTGATTTAAAAGAATTTGTTTGAATGTGTTTGACTTTCATTTGATTCAATTAGCTTTGTAGAATGTATTTTATTTTTATTTTATTTAATTAGCTTTGATTGAATTTATTTGACTCTCATTTGATTCAAACAGCTTTGTTTGAATGTGTTTGACTTTCATTTGATTCAATTAGCTTTGTAGAATGTATTTGACTTTCATTGGAATCAAATAACTTTGTTTGACTGTGTTTGACTTTCATTTGATTCAATTTGCTTTGTAGAATGTATTTGACTTTCATTTTTTTCAAATAGCTTTGTTTGAATGTGTTTGACTTTCATTTGATTCAATTAGCTTTGTAGAATGTGTTTGACTTTCATTTTCTTCAAATAGCTTTGTTTGAATGTGTTTGACTTTCATTTGATTCAAATTGCTTTGTTTGAATGTGTTTGAATTTCATTTGATTCAATTAGCTTAGTAGAATGTATTTGACTTTCATTTGATTTAAATAGCTTTGTTTGAATGTGTTTGACTTTCATTTGATTCAATTAGCTTTGTAGAATGTATTTGACTTTCACTTGATTCGAAAGCTTTGTTTGAATGTGTTTGACTTTCATTAAATTCAATTAGCTTGTTTTAAATGTGTTTGACTTTAATTTAATTCAATTAGCTTTGTAGAATGTATTTGACTTCCATTTTATTCAATTAGCTTTGTTTGAATGTGTTTGACTTTTATATGATTCAATTAGCTTTGTAGAATGTATTTGACTTTTATTTGATTTAATTAGCTTTGTTTGAATGTGTTTGACTTTCATTTGATTCAATTAGCTTTGTAGAATGTATTTGACTTTCATTTGAATCGAATAACTTTATTTGACTGTGTTTGACTTTCATTTGATTCAATTTGCTTTGTAGAATGTATTTGACTTTCATTTTCTTCAAATAGCTTTGTTTGAATGTGTTTGACTTTCATTTGATTCAATTAGCTTTGTAGAATGTATTTGACTTTCATTTGAATCAAATAACTTTGTTTGACTGTGTTTGACTTTCATTTGATTCAATTTGCTTTGTAGAATGTGTTTCGGGGTTTTCTGATGTCCTGCGGGAGAGTTACAATTCCGAGACTGGAACCGGACGCCTGTACCTGCAAAATAACGGAGACTCCTAAGAGCTCCGCCTCCAACGGTCAAGTTAGTACCTGATTAAGGAGTATTTAATACGGAAATTAAAGTAATAAATCTCTCTAGGTGAGAGTGTTTAATGTTGGTAATCTGCTTTGTTAGCGAGATTAGCCGGTTATTAGTGTTCCGTAATGTTTCTGTTCTGTTCCGTTCTTCAGGTGAGATTAGTTGCTTGATCAACTGCTCTCTCAATTGCTTGATTGCTTTCTTTAATGAGGATTAATTAAGTATTTATAGTCTTGAGAAGCGTGCCACTCTCTAGGTTTAGGGTAAACCTAGGGCTGACCGGGCCTCTAGACAGGATTGGGCCTTGTTGGCCGGTTTTCCCATTTGGCATGGGTGGACACGTGGCGTGCCTCGATTGGTCCGTAGAGGACGTATCTGTGATTGACACGTGGCAGGCTCCCATTGGCCTACGTGAAGGACACGTGGCGGAACCAAGTTGGTCCACTTGTCAGACGGTGATTGGTGGATAAAAATCCCCTAATCATTTGCCCCTCACAGGTGGCACGTGACTGGTCACGTGTCGCCTGTGACAGGTGTCGCACGGTGACAAGCGACGGCCTGCTACAGGTGTCACCTTGCAAACGGCCGAGAGATTTTCCCGCCCAAATTTTGAATTTGGAAGCGACCCTTCGCCTTCTCACTTTGCCTATATAAGGAAGTGCTGACTTCGGTCATTTTCACATTTGAGAACTTTGCGAGAACATTCGGACCCCTGAACTTGCTCTGACATTTCGGACCTTTTCTGCCTACCGCCTGTTCTGACAAGCCGACTGCACCGGATTTCCAGAACTTCATCAACCGTCACTCGTTCAGGTAACTCAGTTCTCTTACTCTTAATTTTCTTTTTATTTTTTGAAATGGCACCACGGAAGCACACGACACGACCTAAGTTAGTGATCAGCCGGTCACCGTGGACGGCTGAATCTAGGACTAGGAGTGCCGCCTGCCCTTTTCTGGACCCATCTTTGCCCTTTATACAAAGTCCGACTGTATCTGTGTCTATGCAGAACGTGATGGCCAGAACAAAAAAGACTGCTATGATCTCAAACTCAGACGGCTCCTCCCAAAGGGTGCTCATTAGTGAAACATCTGACCAGGCGCCAGATGTAGAATTGAAACGAGGCGGCTGCCAAGCCGACAGTTCTGAGAGAGGGGCCAAGGTGGTCCCTTCCCATTTTACCGTTGATATGTCTAATTTTCCTCCTGCTCCTTCTAAGGGAGAGGAGGCGGGCCCCTCTGGGAGAGGGGAGGAGTCGTCCTCTTCGGACTCGTCAGAGGACGAGTCCGAGTCCAGCTCTTCTGGCCACAGTTCTCCAGGCTCAGAAGAAAGAAACAGCCGCCTACAAGAGGCGAGACTTTCTCATGCAGTTGAGAAGGGGGACAATTGGGCGGAGCCGTCCGCCTCTTACAGAGAGGAAAACGCCCCCTACTACTGCATGGTACCCCGGGGCCGGATCGCAACCATGCAAGACAAAGTGGAGAGCTTTATTGCTAACCACAGAATGGGCCCGGAATTTCTACTGTTCGTGCCGGATCCAGAAGACACTGTCGTCTGGCCGGCTGGTACCGGCTATGATGACGGCTGCTTTGGCTGCTATGTGGCGGCCATCAAAGCTGGACTGCGCTTCCCATTACATCCGGCTGTTCAGCGGATTTTAGATGGGTATGATTTGGGGTTATGGCAGTTAGCCCCCAACTCTTGGGTAAACGTACTCGGCTATGTGGCTGGGTGCGAAATGTACGGGGTGGAGCCAAGCTTTGAGGCTTTCGCCCACATGAACTATCTCAGCCGGACCCCTAAGTCGGGAGGTACCGGCTGGTATCAATTAACAAGCCATAGGGGTTACCTCATGACGAGAGGTAAGGCGAACAAATGGAAGGATTGGCGGAACACCTTCCTTATCATCGAGGGTTCGGACACTGAGCTGAACCAACGCTTTAACAAGTGGAATAGGGATCCGCCTCTTCTCGCAGGCGGCCGCAGCATGCCGCCTGTTCCCCCAAAGGCTAAAAAAGAGATCCTAGACAAAGGACTCTTCAAAGTAGAGACTAGGGTGAACTCTACTTCAGGGGTACGAGAGCAAGTACCCCTAAACTGCGTCCCGAGATTCAAGTGGCTCTATGACGAGTACTTTTTTGGCCGCCTGTGGCCTCAGCAGTCGGTGCTTTAGAGGTAGCCGGCCTGTCAAATACTCTGTTTTTTCACGCTTTGTTTACTTGGGATTTTACTAACTTTGCTGTTCATTTTTTGCAGCTGACGCCATGAGTAAAATAACAGCATCCAAGACTGCGGCGGCCATGTTGCGGGCCTCTCTCATGCAACAGTCTTGTGCCGACTCCCCCAACAAGGGGCACCCTTGGCAGGCTTCGAAAACTCTTCCTCTTTTAGGAGTTGTCTTATGCATATACTAACTCTTTTTGTTTTCAGTCTGTCACTCCAAGAGCTTCTTCCTCGCAACAGCCGGACCCCAAGGCCCGGAGGACGACTGTTGCAAGCTCTCCTGGGTCTTCCAGGAAAACAGTGGCGGCTGAGAAGCAGCCGGCCACTTCTTCTAAAAACCCCGGCGGGGCCGCCTAGAAGTATGGACAATCACTTGTAAAAACTTTCACGCTTGCTTCCTTCTTGACTAGGTCTAACTTGCTTTTTTTTTTTACGCTTGATGCAGCCGGCCCTCAGGGGCTTGACTTGGTTGAGGTAGCCAAGTCCATGATCAAAGTAGTTCCTCCATCTGAAAGGGAGGCGGTCAGGGGTGCCGGCACCCTTGACCTTGATGGGATTGCAGGGGTCCTTGCTGAGGTATACTTAGCATATTTTTGAGTATTTGAGTTCCAGGACGCCTGTTATCTTTTTTGTTTGGGAACTGACGCCTGTTTTTTTTTGTACTTAGGCCCTGCTCCGAGTTAACAGCCTTCGCAAGCCGATTTGATCGGAAAAAACAAAGAGGTAAAGGCTGCAAAAGCTATGGCCGCCTCCAACTGTGATAAGGCAATGTTTCAAATTGCCCAAAATGAAGTACTGACCATTGATATTCTCTATTATCAGGCGCAGGCTACCGCCGCTGTTCGGGCTCAGTTAGAGGCGGCCCAGAAGAAGAATGACGAGCTGGAGGCGACCGTCACAAATCTTAAGGCCGAGCTGAAACCTCTTCGCCAAAAAATGCACTCTTACGAAGCCATGGAGAAATCTTTGGCCAACGTAAAAGAACGCCTGGTGAGCCAAGAGAAGAGTCTCACCCAAGAGCTCTCGGAGAAAGCCGAGCAAGAGAAGAAAGAGCTCGTCCGGGAGATGGTGGAAGACTCCGCTCAAATCCAGCGCATGACCTGGGGTCGCCTGTTCCCCAATGCCGACTTTGCCTCATGGGAAAGAACGTACCGCCAGTGTTCGGAAACATATAATCAAGAGATCCTGGCGGCTGCTGAAGAAGAGGCGTTGGGAGATGCGTTGGAGGAGGAGGAAGAGCCGGTTGTGGCGCTTGTGCCACTTGGGGGTAAGGCATCAAAAGAGGATGCAGCTGAAGCCGAGTCCAGCAAGAAGAGTGCTGACCAGGCGGCAGCTGCTAATACTGAACTGCCCCCTTCTTAAGCTTAATGTATTTTTTCCACGGCCTGCGTGCCGTTTGCTTTGTATTTACCCGGCCAGGGGGCCGGGGCTTTGAATATTTTGCTGGTCTTTAATGACCGGCTTATTTTTAATCAATTTTGTTTTGATTCAAATTTGTCTAAGTATTCCATATCTAATATCCCATTGTTTACTAGACCGACTGTTGTACATGGCCGAACGTTGCAGACAGGTACAAATAGTAAGTACGCCGCCTATGCCCCTGGACGACTGGTTGTCTGTTTCCAGGATAGACGATCAGTCGGCCATTTATTCAATCGTTATTCGAACTATTTATTCAATCGGTCTGACCAAGTAAATAGTATTACCTAGTCGCCAAGGAATTAAAAAAGTAGGATAACAAGCGGCGGGTACCGGTTGTTTCCCTTTATTGCCAATGTTGGCTTTTAACTCGTAATTTGTTAACCTAGCAAGAGTAGTGGTTGAGAGTCCCTGTTTGTTAAAAACAGGCGGACGACTCATACCTTTTAGGCTCCATACTAAGTTTAAGTGACTATTAAGTTAACATAGGAGTTACTTAGTCTTCGTCACACTTTAGATTGAATAGTAGAGGTACCAGGCGGCGGAGGCCGGTTGATCCTCTTGATTTGCCAATGTTTGTTGGCTATTAACTCAATAGGTTACCTAGTAGGAATAGGGGTTTGAGTGCCCTTGTTTGTTTAAAACAGGCGGACGACTCAAACCTTTTAGGTTCCATACCAAATTTGAAGGAGTGACTATGAGTTAACGTTGGAGTTACTCAGTCGCCGTCACTTTTGTTTGAGAAGTAGAGGTACCAGGCGGCGTAGGCCGGCTAGACCCCTTGATTCGCCAATGTTTGTTGGCTATTAACTCAATAGGTACCCCCTGCATTTATCCCAAGTAATACAGGCGGTCATCTGACTCAGATGTCAACTGCTACCACTGGTTTGGTTAGTGATAGAGTTATCCTTGTCTCAAAAACGGCTACGTGGTTGCCCTTGGGGACAGTCGTATAGGTGCCGTGTAATTAGTTTATAGAACAATGTTCCACCCAAAAGGGAGCTGCTCTCTGTGACGAATTTCATCTGGAGGGATGCCGTCGGACGCCTGCTATGACGTTGGGACAGGTCGTATTAGTTTTGTAGATTTGATCAGGTGGCTTGGCGCCTGGTCTGATCATTCGGCCGGTGGCCTTGGTAAGTTCTTGGTGAACGTAGGTGCTAAGTAAAAGAAAGGTAGCCGCCTGTTAGGCACAGGGTCGGCCAGGCCCTAATCTTTTTAGCTAAGTATTGTGAGTAAAATACTCAATGGAGAGTAGCCGACTGTAAAGGAACAGACGGCATGCCCCTCTGAAGATAGAGTGAAAAACTCAATGGAGAGTAGCCGACTGTAAAGGTACAGACGGCATGCCCCTCGTAATACAAAATTGAATAGTAAGTGCAAACTTTATTAAGTAGCTCTTTACTTTACATCATTCAGAAGAAATATTTTTTAAGGTTATCTACATTCCAAGTTCGAGGCAACGGTTGTCCGTCTGGTGTTTCCAGACGGTAGGTACCGTCCCTGACTTCCTCATAGATTCGGTAGGGTCCTTCCCAGTTGGGAGTTAGTTTGCCAGACTCATTAGCCCTACCAACTGCTTCCATTTTTCTAAGTACAAAGTCCCCTACTTTGAGTGGACGCCTGTGTACTTTTTTGTTGTATGATCTAGTCATTCTCAGGCGATAGATCTCATGACGCAAAGCAGCATTGCCCCTCTTTTCAGGAAGTGAGTCTAATGCCAGGCGCATGGCTTCCCAGTTTGCCTCTTCGTCATATAGCATTACTCGAAGAGTCGGCTCGTAGTGTTCTATTGGAAGAACAGCTTCCGCACCATAAGTTAGGAGGAATGGAGTTTCTCCAGTCGCCCCTTTTACAGTCTTCCTAATGGCCCAGAGAACATGTGGTAGTTCATCCGCCCATAGGCCGCCTGCTCGTTCAATCTTTTTCTTGAGACCGTCTGAGATGATTTTATTAAAGGCTTCTACCTGGCCGTTTGCTTGTGGACGGCCGACAGATGCAAAGTAGTGTGCAATTCCTTGGTCTCCTAACCAGCTTTTAAGAACAGGCGTCTCAAATTGGGGACCATTATCAAAAACCATAGACATGGGAACCCCAAACCGAGTGATGACGTTTTTCCAAATGAATGAAATTACATCTTTCGTCTTGATTCCCTTTACAGCCTCCGCCTCTACCCATTTAGTGAAGTAGTCAACGGCAACAAGTATATACCTTCTGCCGCCTGTAGCAGGCGTATATGGACCCAGAATGTCCATGCCCCACTTAGCAAACGGTAGTGGGCTGTGAATGGTAGTGAGGTCAGTAGCCATACGGTGAATTAATTTGCCAAACCTTTGGCACTTGTCACATTTTTTCACCATCTCCATTGCATCTGCTTCCAAAGTAGGCCAAAAGTAGCCCTGCCGCCTTGCCCTTTGAGCAAGCATCCTACCACCTATATGAGAAACACAGTAACCAGAGTGAAGATCATCTAGTATCTCTCGTCCCTTTTCAGGAGTAACACACTTTAAGAAGGGTTGAAGGTACCCCCTCTTGTGAAGTTCTCCCTGTATCATTTCAAAACAGGAGGCTCGTTTTTTCAGTGCTGCCGCCTGTTGAGGATCATCCGGCAGTGTACCGTTTGTCAGATATGCCCTGATTGAATCCATCCAGGTTGAGCTTCTGTCTAGGATTCCAATAGGGTTTTCCTCGATGCTTCTCTTCTCCATTACTTCCCAAAAAACAGTTCGAGGAGTATCGGAGGAGGCGGATGATGCTAATTTTGACAGTGCATCTGCCTGGTTGTTTTCTGATCTCGGCACTTGGATCGGATGGAAATCCTCAAGGGAGCCGACTGCTTGTCGGACCGCCTGTAAATACTTGATCATGGCCGGATGGGTTGCTTCGTATTCGCCATTGTACTGACTCACTATCAATTGTGAATCAGAACAGGCGTCTATTTTTCTTGCCCCTGCCGCCTTGCACATGCGGATCCCGGCTAGTAAAGCTTCATATTCTGCCTCATTGTTTGAAGCCTGAAAACTGAAGCGTAGAGCATACTCGAACCTGTCGCCCTCTGGAGATTGACATACGACGCCTGCTCCACAACCATTTGAAGTAGAGCTTCCGTCCACATATACCTTCCATACTTGGTCTGGAACTTGAGAGTCAGGAGGACGAGTCATCTCTACAATAAAGTCAGCAAAGGCTTGCCCCTTCACTGCTTTTCTAGGCTCGAAAGTAACTTCGAGGCTCTGTATTTCTATGGCCCATTTGATCATTCGTCCTGACGACTCCATGATGGTAAGGGGCCGCTTGATTGGTTGGTCGGTATACACGACGACTGCATGTGCCAAAAAGTAGGGCTTCAATTTTTTAACAGCCATGAAGAGTGCAAGACCAAATTTCTCCACTAGGGGATACCTCAACTCGGCATTTTTCAGTACGTGACTGACAAAGTAGACTGGGAGCTGACAAAGTACGTGACGGCTGTTCACCAAGTCTAAGCAACCGTAGCTGCCAGTCCATAGGTTGGACGTTTTTTGCTGCAGGTCCACCAAATGGAGGTGGCTGCATAAAATACTGTTGTTGCGGCACAAATGGTAAGTTTGGTACCGCCTGGGCACTATGAAAGCCGGACTGACGGGAGGTGCCGCCTGACTGACTCTCATGGTGCGACTGAGTATGCCTCATCGAGGCATTTCGCAAACTGTCTTGAAAATTTGAAGTAGAAGCCGACTCTGACAATCGGTCACTCTTCTTCTGCTCTAGCAGTAGCCGAGCATCTGTGAACGTTTGCTTTGACCCGTCCGCCTGAATATGACGAACCAGTTTCCTATTTCCTGTAGGATAACGGAATTTTGTGAAATCAAGGGCAGGTGGCTCCCGCTTCCTAGATTTAGGATGAGGAGTCGCCTCTCGCCCTTGAACTGGCTTCCTCTTCTGTGAAGTGGAAGGCTTCTTGGCCGACTGCTCCTTGACTGAAGCAGGCGGCTTCTTGTTGATCAACTCTTGGATCTCTCCCTTGAAGTCCCTCATGAAGGTCATGAGTTCGTTCCTTGTGATGGGAGCAGACCCATCAGTCGGCTGTTGCCGAGCAGGCGGTGCGCCTGCTGGCTCGCTTCCTGCTTGAAGATGCTCCCGTTCCCTCCTTTCGGTATGACGGGTACGTCGGGCCCTTAGGGTCCCGTCTGGAGCTGTATGAGTTTCAACTTCAAATTCACTTTCGGTGTCATGGTCCGACTGAACTTGAGGGTCGTTTAGGGACGCCTCTCTTCAGGAGTCGGTACAGACTTGGATGCCATCTCTGAAGTACTCTCCCCACAGACGGCGCCAAATGTTTCGGGGTTTTCTGATGTCCTGCGGGAGAGTTACAATTCCGAGACTGGAACCGGACGCCTGTACCTGCAAAATAACGGAGACTCCTAAGAGCTCCGCCTCCAACGGTCAAGTTAGTACCTGATTAAGGAGTAATTAATACGGAAATTAAAGTAATAAGATCTCTCTAGGTGAGAGTGTTTAATATTGGTAATCTGCTTTGTTAGCGAGATTAGCCGGTTATTAGTGTTCCGTAATGTTTCTGTTCTGTTCCGTTCTTCAGGTGAGATTAGTTGCTTGATCAACTGCTCTCTCAATTGCTTGATTGCTTTCTTTAATGAGGATTAATTAAGTATTTATAGTCTTGAGAAGCGTGCCACTCTCTAGGTTTAGGGTAAACCTAGGGCTGACCGGGCCTCTAGACAGGATTGGGCCTTGTTGGCCGGTTTTCCCATTTGGCATCGGTGGACACGTGGCGTGCCTCGATTGGTCCGTAGAGGACGTATCTGTGATTGACACGTGGCAGGCTCCCATTGGCCTACGTGAAGGACACGTGGCGGAACCTGGTTGGTCCACTTGTCAGACGGTGATTGGTGGATAAAAATCCCCTAATCAGAATGTATTTGACTTTCATTTTCTTCAAATAGCTTTGTTTGAATGTGTTTGACTTTCATTTGATTCAATTAGCTTTGTAGAATGTATTTGACATTCATTTAATTAAAATAGCTTTGTTTGAACGTATTTGACTCTCATTTGATTCAAACAGCTTTGTTTGAATGTGTTTGACTTCCATTTGATTCAATTAGATTTGTTTGAATGTGTTTGACTTTTATATGATTCAATTAGCTTTGTAGAATGTATTTGACTTTTTTTTTTATTTAATTAGCTTTGTTTGAATGTGTTTGACTTTCATTTGATTCAATTAGCTTTGTAGAATGTATTTGACTTTCATTTGAATCAAATGACTTTGTTTAACTGTGTTTGACATTCATTTAATTATAATAGCTTTGTTTGAATGTGTTTGACTTTCAATTGATTCAATTAGCTTTGTTTGAATGTGTTTGACTTTCATTTGATTCAATTAGCTTTGTAGAACGTATTTGACTTTCATTTGATTCAAATAGCTTTGTTTGAATGTGTTTGACTTTCAATTGATTCATTTAGCTTTGTAGAATGTGTTTGACTGTCATTTGATTCAAATAGCTTTGTTTGAATGTGTTTGAATTTTATTTAGATCAATTTGCTTTGTAGAATGCATTTCACTTTCATTTGATTTATATAGCTTTGTTTGAATGTGTTTGACTTTCATTTAAATTAAAAAGCTTTTTTGAATGTGTTTGACTTTCATTTAATTTAAAAGCCTTTGTTTGAATGTGTTTGACTTTCTTTTGATTCAATTAGCTTTGTAGAATGCATTTTACTTTTATTTTATTTAATTAGCTATGATTGAATTTATTTGACACTCATTTGATTCAAACAGCTTTGTTTGAATGTGTTTGACTTTCATTTGATTCAATTTGCTTTGTAGAATGTATTTGACTTTCATTTTCTTCAAAATAGCTTTGTTGAATGTGTTTGACTTTTCATTTGATTCAATTAGCTTTGTAGAATGTATTTGACATTCATTTAATAAAATAGCTTTGTTTGAATGTGTTTGACTCTCATTGATTCAATTAGCTTTGTTTAAATGTGTTTGACTTTCATTTGATTCAATTAGCTTTGTAGAATGTATTTGACTTTCATTTGATTCAAATAGCTTTGATTGAATGTGTTTGACTTTCAATTGATTCAATTAGCTTTGTAGAATGTGTTTGACTGTCATTTGATTCAAATAGCTTTGTTTGAATGTGTTTGAATTTTCATTTAGATCTATTTGCTTTGTATAATGCATTTCATTTTCATTTGATTTATATAGCTTTGTTTGAATGTGTTTGACTTTTATTTAAATTAAAAAGCTTTTTTTTTTTTTTTTTTTTTTTTTTTGAATGTGTTTGAATTTTTATTTGATTTAAAAGGCTTTGTTTGAATGTGTTTGACTTTCATTTGATTCAATTAGCTTTGTAGAATGTATTTGACTTTGATTTTAATCAAATAACTTTGTTTGACTGTGTTTGACTTTCATTTGATTCAATTTGCTTTGTAGAATGTATTTCACTTTCATTTTCTTTAAATAGCTTTGTTTGAATGTGTTTGACTTTCATTTGATTCAATTAGCTTTGTAGAATGTATTTAACATTCATTTAATTAAAATAGCTTTGTTTGAACGTATTTGACTGTCATTTGATTCAAATAGCTTTGTTTGAATGTGTTTGACTTTCATTTGATTCAATTAGCTTAGTAGAATGTATTTTACCTTCATTTGATTCAAATAGCTTTGTTTGAATGTGTTTGACTTTTGATTCATTAGCTTTCTTTCACTTGATTCGAAACTTTGTTTGAATGTGTTTGACTTTCATTAAATTCAATTACCTTATTTTGAATGTGTTTGACTTTAATTTAATTCAATTAGCTTTGTAGAATGTATTTGACTTTGATTTTAATCAAATAACTTTCTTTTGATTGTGTTTGACTTTCATTTGATTCAATTTGCTTTGTAGAATGTATTTGACTTTCATTTTCTTCAAATAGCTTTGTTTGAATGTGTTTGACTTTCGTTTGATTCAATTAGCTTTGTAGAATGTATTTGACATTCAATTAATTAAAATAGCTTTGTTTGAATGTGTTTGACTCTCATTTGATTCAATTAGCTTTGTTTGAATGTGTTTGACTTTCATTTGATTCAATTAGCTTTGTAGAATGTATTTGACTTTCATTTGATTCAAATAGCTTTGTTTGAATGTGTTTGACTTTCAATTGATTCAATTAGCTTTGTAGAATGTGTTTGACTGTCATTTGATTCAAATAGCTTTGTTTGAATGTGTTTGAATTTCATTTAGATCTATTTGCTTTGTATAATGCATTTCACTTTCATTTGATTTATATAGCTTTGTTTGAATGATTTGACTTTTATTTAAATTAAAAAGCTTTTTTGAATGTGTTTGACTTTCATTTGATTTAAAAGGCTTTGTTTGAATGTGTTTGACTTTCATTTGATTCAATTAGCTTTGTAGAATGTATTTGACTTTCATTTGAATCAAATAACTTTGTTTGACTTTCATTTGATTCAATTTGCTTTGTAGAATGTATTTGACTTTCATTTTCTTCAAATAGCTTTGTTTGAATGTGTTTGACTTTCATTTGATTCAATTAGCTTTGTAGAATGTATTTGACATTCATTTAATTAAAATAGCTTTGTTTGAATGTGTTTGACTATCATTTTATTCAAATAGCTTTGTTTGAATGTGTTTGACTTTCATTTGATACAATTAGCTTTGTAGAACGTATTTGACTATCATTTGATTCAAAAGCTTTGTTTGAATGTGTTTGACTTTCATTTGATTCAATTAGCTTTGTAGAATGTATTTTACTGTCATTTGATTCAAATAGCTTTGTTTGAAGGTGTTTGAATTTCATTTAATTCAATTTGCTTTGTAGAATGCATTTCACTTTCATTTGATTTATATAGCTTTGTTTGAATGTGTTTGACTTTTATTTAAATTAAAAGCTTTTTTGAATGTGTTTGACTTTCATTTGATTTAAAAGGCTTTGTTTGAATGTGTTTGACTTTCATTTGATTCAATTAGCTTTGTAGAATGTATTTGACTTTCATTTGAATCAAATGACTTTGTTTGACTGTGTTTGACTTTCATTTGATTCAATTTGCTTTGTAGAATGTATTTGACTTTCATTTTCTTCAAATAGCTTTGTTTGAATGTGTTTGACTTTCATTTGATTCAATTAGCTTTGTAGAATGTATTTGACATTCATTTAATTAAAATAGCTTTGTTTGAATGTGTTTGACTATCATTTTATTCAAATAGCTTTGTTTGAATGTGTTTGACTTTCATTTGATACAATTAGCTTTGTAGAACGTATTTGACTATCATTTGATTCAAATAGCTTTGTTTGAATGTGTTTGACTTTCATTTGATTCAATTAGCTTTGTAGAATGTATTTTATTGTCATTTGATTCAAATAGCTTTGTTTGAAGGTGTTTGAATTTCATTTAATTCAATTTGCTTTGTGGAATGCATTTCACTTTCATTTGATTTATATAGCTTTGTTTGAATGTGTTTGACTTTCATTTAAATTAAAAGCTTGTTTTGAATGTGTTTGACTTTCATTTGATTTAAAAGAATTTGTTTGAATGTGTTTGACTTTCATTTGATTCAATTAGCTTTGTAGAATGTATTTTATTTTATTTTATTTAATTAGCTTTGATTGAATTTATTTGACTCTCATTTGATTCAAACAGCTTTGTTTGAATGTGTTTGACTTTCATTTGATTCAATTAGCTTTGTAGAATGTATTTGACTTTCATTTGAATCAAATAACTTTGTTTGACTGTGTTTGACTTTCATTTGATTCAATTTGCTTTGTAGAATTTATTTGACTTTCATTTTCTTCAAATAGCTTTGTTTGAATGTGTTTGACTTTCATTTGATTCAATTAGCTTTGTAGAATGTGTTTGACTTTCATTTTCTTCAAATAGCTTTGTTTGAATGTGTTTGACTATCATTTGATTCAAATAGCTTTGTTTGAATGTGTTTGACTTTCATTTGATTCAATTAGCTTAGTAGAATGTATTTGACTTTCATTTGATTTAAATAGCTTTGTTTGAATGTGTTTGACTTTCAATTGATTCATTTAGCTTTGTAGAATGTATTTTACTTTCACTTGATTTGAAAGCTTTGTTTGAATGTGTTTGACTTTCATTAAATTCAATTAGCTTGTATTAAATGTGTTTGACTTTAATTTAATTCAATTAGCTTTGTAGAATGTATTTGACTTCCATTTGATTCAATTAGCTTTGTTTGAATGTGTTTGACTTTTATATGATTCAATTAGCTTTGTAGAATGTATTTGACTTTTATTTGATTTAATTAGCTTTGTTTGAATGTGTTTGACTTTCATTTGATTCAATTAGCTTTGTAGAATGTATTTGACTTTCATTTTGAATCGAATAATTTTATTTGACTGTGTTTGACTTTCATTTGATTCAATTTGCTTTGTAGAATGTATTTGACTTTCATTTTCTTCAAATAGCTTTGTTTGAATGTGTTTGACTTTCATTTGATTCAATTAGCTTTGTAGAATGTATTTGACATTCATTTAATTAAAATAGCTTTGTTTTAACGTATTTGACTCTCATTTGATTCAAACGGCTTTGTTTGAATGTGTTTGACTTCCATTTGATTCAATTAGATTTGTTGAATGTGTTTGACTTTTATATGATTCAATTAGCTTTGTAGAATGTATTTGACTTTTTTTTTATTTAATTAGCTTTGTTTGAATGTGTTTGACTTTCATTTGATTCAATTAGCTTTGTAGAATGTATTTGACTTTCATTTGAATCAAATGACTTTGTTTAACTGTGTTTGACATTCATTTAATTAAAATAGCTTTGTTTGAATTTGTTTGACTTTCAATTGATTCAATTAGCTTTGTTTGAATGTGTTTGACTTTCATTTGATTCAATTAGCTTTGTAGAATGTATTTGACTTTCATTTGATTCAAATAGCTTTGTTTGAATGTGTTTGACTTTCAATTGATTCATTTAGCTTTGTAGAATGTGTTTGACTGTCATTTGATTCAAATAGCTTTGTTTGAATGTGTTTGAATTACATTTAGATCAATTTGCTTTGTAGAATGCATTTCACTTTCATTTGATTTATATAGCTTTGTTTGAATGTGTTTGACTTTCATTTAAATTAAAAAGCTTTTTTGAATGTGTTTGACTTTCATTTGATTTAAAAGGCTTTTTGAATGTGTTTGACTTTCATTTGATTCAATTAGCTTTGTAGAATGTATTTTACTTTTTTTGATTTAATTAGCTTTATAGAATGTATTTGACTCTCATTTGATTCAAATAGCTTTGTTTGAATGTGTTTGACTTTCATTTGATTCAATTAGCTTTGTAGAATGTATTTGACTTTCATTTGATTCAAATAGCTTTGTTTGAATGTGTTTGACTTTCAATTGATTCAATTAGCTTTATAGAATGTGTTTGACTGTCATTTGATTCAAATAGCCTTGTTTGAATGTGTTTGAATTTCATTTAGATCAATTTGCTTTGTAGAATGCATTTCACTTTCATTTGATTTATATACCTTTGTTTGAACGTATTTGACTGTCATTTGATTCTAATAGCTTTGTTTGAATGTGTTTGACTTTCATTTGATTCAATTAGCTTATGTAGAATGTATTTGACTTTCATTTGAATTAAATAACTTTGTTTGACTGTGTTTGACTTTCATTTGATTCAATTTGCTTTGTAGAATGTATTTGACTTTCATTTTCTTCAAATAGCTTTGTTTGAATGTGTTTGAATTTCATTTGATTCAATTAGCTTTGTAGAATGTGTTTGACTTTCATTCAAATAGCTTTGTTTGAATGTGTTTGACTTTCATTTGATTCAAATAGCTTTGTTTGAATGTGTTTGACTTTCATTTGATTCAATTAGCTTAGTAGAATGTATTTGACTTTCATTTGATTTAAATCGCTTTGTTTGAATGTGTTTGACTTTCATTTGATTTAATTAGCTTTGTAGAATGTATTTGACTTTCACTTGATTCGAAAGCTTTGTTTGAATGTGTTTGACTTTCATTAAATTCAATTAGCTTATTTTTAATGTGTTTGACTTTAATTTAATTCAATTAGCTTTGTAGAATGTATTTGACTTCCATTTGATTCAATTAGCTTTGTTTGAATGTGTTTGACTTTTATATGATTCAATTTGCTTTGTAGAATGTATTTGACTTTTATTTGATTTAATTAGCTTTGTTTGAATGTGTTTGACTTTCATTTGATTCAATTTGCTTTGTAGAATGTATTTGACTTTCATTTGATTCAAATAGCTTTGTTTGAATGTGTTTGTCTTTCAATTGATTCAATTAGCTTTGTAGAATGTGTTTGACTGTCATTTGATTCAATAGCTTTGTTTGACTGTGTTTGACTTTCATTTGATTCAAATTAGCTTTGTAGAATGTATTTGACTTTCATTTGATTCAAATAGCTTTGTTCGAATGTGTTTGACTTTCATTTATATTAAAAAGCTTTTTTTGAATGTGTTTGACTTTCATTTGATTTAAAAGACTTTGTTTGAATGTGTTTGACTTTCTTTTGATTCAATTAGCTTTGTAGAATGTATTTTACTTTTTTATTTTATTTATTTAGCTTTGATTGAATTGTTTGACTCTCATTTGATTCAAACAGCTTTGTTTGAATGTGTTTGACTTTCATTTGATTCAATTAGCTTTGTAGAATGTATTTGACTTTGATTTTAATCAAATAACTTTCTTTGACTGTGTTTGACTTTCATTTGATTCAATTTGCTTTGTAGAATGTATTTGACTTTCATTTTCTTCAAATAGCTTTGTTTGAATGTTTTTGACTTTCATTTGATTCAATTAGCTTTGTAGAATGTATTTGACATTCATTTAATTAAAATAGCTTTGTTGAATGTGTTTGACTTTCATTTGATTCAATTAGCTTTGTTTGAATGTGTTTGACTTTCATTTGATTCAATTAGCTTTGTAGAATGTATTTGACTTTCATTTGATTCAAATAGCTTTGTTTCAATGTGTTTGACTTTCAATTGATTCAATTAGCTTGTAGAATGTGTTTGACTGTCATTTGATTCAAATAGCTTTGTTTGAATGTGTTTGAATTTCATTTAGATCAATTTGCTTTGTAGAATGCATTTCACTTTCATTTGATTTATATAGCTTTGTTTGAACGTATTTGACTGTCATTTGATTCAAATAGATTTGTTTGAATGTGTTTGACTTTCATTTGATTTAATTAGCTTAGTAGAATGTATTGACTTTCATTTAATTCAAATAGCTTTGTTTGAATGTGTTTGAATTTCATTTAATTCAATTTGCTTTGTAGAATGCATTTCACTTTCATTTGATTTATATAGCTTTGTTTGAATGTGTTTGACTTTCATTTAAATTAAAAAGCTTTTTTGAATGTGTTTGACTTTCATTTGGTTTAAAAGACTTTGTTTGAATGTGTTTGACTTTCTTTTGATTCAATTAGCTTTGTAGAATGTATTTTACTTTTATTTTATTTATTTAGCTTTGATTGAATTTATTTGACTCTCATTTGATTCAAACAGCTTTGTTTGAATGTGTTTGACTTTCATTTGATTCAATTAGCTTTGTAGAATGTATTTGACTTTGATTTTAATCAAATAACTTTCTTTGACTGTGTTTGACTTTCATTTGATTCAATTTGCTTTGTAGAATGTATTTGACTTTCATTTTCTTCAAATAGCTTTGTTTGAATGTGTTTGACTTTCATTTGATTCAATTAGCTTTGTAGAATGTATTTGACATTCATTTAATTAAAAGCTTTGTTTGAATGTGTTTGACTTTCATTTGATTCAATTAGCTTTGTTTGAATGTGTTTGACTTTCATTTGATTCAATTAGCTTTGTAGAATGTATTTGACTTTCATTTGATTCAAATAGCTTTGTTTGAATGTGTTTGACTTTCATTGTTCAATTAGCTTTATAGAATGTGTTTGACTGTCATTTGATTCAAATAGCTTTGTTTGAATGTGTTTGAATTTCATTTAGATCAATTTGCTTTGTAGAATGCATTTCACTTTCATTTGATTTATATACCTTTGTTTGAACGTATTTGACTGTCATTTGATTCTAATAGCTTTGTTTGAATGTGTTTGACTTTCATTTGATTCAATTAGCTTTGTAGAATGTATTTGACTTTCATTTGAATTAAATAACATTGTTTGACTGTGTTTGACTTTCATTTGATTCAATTTGCTTTGTAGAATGTATTTGACTTTCATTTCTTCAAATAGCTTTGTATGAATGTGTTTGAATTTCATTTGATTCAATTAGCTTTGTAGAATGTGTTTGACTTTCATTCAAATAGCTTTGTTTGAATGTGTTTGACTTTCATTTGATTCAAATAGCTTTGTTTGAATGTGTTTGACTTTCATTTGATTCAATTAGCTTAGT